>NC_073626.1:55963481-56263481 GCF_029407905.1 Bubalus kerabau | reverse complement strand
AACCTGAGACACCCCTTCCTGATGGAAAGGATTCCTGTGTTGCACTATGAAGCATCCCCCTTGTCCTGGAAACTTTGGGTTTCATATTTAATATTCACCACTTGCTTTCACATGGGCTATATCGCTTATTCAAAAGCAGAGACATTACTTTGCCAACAAAGGTCCATCTAGTCAAGGCTGTGGTTTTTCCAGTAGTCATGTATGGATGTGAGAGTTGGATTTGAAGAAAGCTGAGTGCAAAGAATTGATGTTTTTGAACTGTGGTGTTGGAAAAGACTCTTGAGGGTCCCTTGGACTGCAAGGAGATCCAACCAGTCCATTCTAAAGGAGATCGGTCCTGGGTGTTCTTTGGAAGGAATGATGCTAAAGCTGAAACTCCAATATTTTGGCCACCTCATGTGAAGAGTTAACTCATTGGAAAAGACTTTGAAGCTGGGAGGGATTGGGGGCAGGAGGAGAAGGGGATGACAGAGGATGAGATGGCTGGATGGCATAACCAACTCGATGGACATGAGTTTGAGTGAACTTGGGGGTTGGTGATGGACAGGGAGGCCTGGCGTGCTGCAATTCGTGGGGTCACAAAGAGTTGGATATGACTGAGCGACTGAACTGATATCACTTATAGCCTTCCCTTTGTCTGAAATGTCCTCTAACCCAACACTTTCCCATCATTCTCCAGGTTCTCTTCTTTCCAGGAGCAGATGAAATCATTTCTTCTCCAAGGAGTCTTCTTTTCCTGTATTCTGAGGAACTGACCTTCCCTCTGTATTTGATACCCTTTATGCCCTGACCTTGTTGTTTGTACGTGTGCCTTTTTCATTAATTTATGAGAGCTGCTGAAAACACAACTTTTGACCCAATCTCTTGGGACAATTTGTGGCTAACAAATGTATGTTAAAATAAGTGTAACTGAACCAAGTCTAAATAATCTAAAAACTAGCAGTAGGGAAATAATTTAGTAAAATAACATCTCTAGATGTGTGTGGTCCCAGGGTTTATAGAGGGCATCCAGCATTTAATGATTTGATGCATCCTTTCAGAATGAGCTGTGCACAAGCTGTGTGGGCACTGTTGGTGGCCTGAGCATCATTAATAATTCAGAGTCTGCATTTGGAGAGGTCCTTGTCTGCCAAGTTTGGAAGAAGAGGCAAAATGACTCAAGCTGAGAAAGAAGGGCGAAAGAAAATGCAAGAGCACAGTCATAATCTTGATGACTATTAAAAATCTCCAGCTATTGATTTTATATGCAGAACATGTCAGACTCAGAAATGAACCAGAAGAGATTTCTTTAATAACAACCAAGGAAAGAATGTAATTTATGTGGGATATTGAAAAAGAAGCATTAAAAATTACATCTTGATTAATAATTTGGAGAATTTTAAAAATATTTGGAATGGCAATTTTGAAGTGTCTCTGGGTATATTCATCACTGAAGTGGTTTCCCCAAGGCTTTGTGCTGTCTTGGTACAGAAAGAACAGCATTTCTGTGAAACCCTGCAGTCATAATGAAGTCAGGGCACCCTGGGAAAAGAAAGCAGTCTAAATGCAGAAGTGGAGGAGGAGAGGAAATGAATTGCACTAGCTCTTCAAGTCAACAAATATTTACTGTAGCCACCACTTCTAGGTATGGGCTGCTAAGATGGGAGCTGGGAAAATACAACCAAGTCCAAGGCTCTGCCTCTCACAGCCCTCAGTATCTCACTGTGAAAAGCAGGAGACAAGGCAAGACCTATGAAAAAGCAAATAATAATCTAATATCTACAGGGCACTGTGAACATGGAGAGGCAGAGAAAGCTGTTCCTTATCCACAACAGCACCCTTGGAAAAAAATTCAAAAACCCACACACAATCACACAATAGAAGTTTGCTAGTGGCACAAAACAATGAAGGAAGATACAGTGTGTATACCACAGGCAGAGGGGAATCATGAGCTCGGGAATTAGAGCTCAGGCCGAGCCATCCTCTTTCCCTGCCAGAGTCTCCATTTTCCCATCCATAAGACAAAGTGTTAGAGGCTCATGATGGACAATTCCAGTTCAGTATTCTGTGAAGTAGGCAGGTGGAATGTTGGGGTTTGCAGAGGGTGGAGGCAAAATAGCAGGGAAACTAATTCAAGAAATGTGAAGGGGAGAGTAGTATTTGGTTGCCAGGACAGAGAGAATCAGGCTTCCCCTATGGCTCAGAGGCAAAAAATCTGCCTACAAAGCAGGAGACGCAGAAGACAAGGCTTGGATTCCTGGTTTGAGAACATCCCCTGGAGAAGGAAATGCCAACCCACGCCAGTGTTCTTTCGGGGAAAACCCCATGGATAGAGGAGCCTGGTGGGCTATGGTCCATGGGGTTGAAGAGTTAGACATGACTGAAGCAACTGAGCACAGAGCACACACAGAAAGAATCCAGCAGTCGGCTCTGTAATGGCTGTAACCCTGTTAGCTTGGACTCACTGTACTCAGATATCTAGCATATTGTCAAGGATACTTGTTTATGGGTCAAAAAGTGTTTTGAAAAAAACAGTAGCAAAAATAATAGTTTTAAAAATATAGATTGTGTTATGATAGGTTTTGGCTATGTTATGATAGTTCTTCAAAGTTCAACTGAGTCTACAATTTTTCCTATCCAGCATAATTTCTGAGATAAGTTGGGTGAAGGGAAGTCAGGAGATATAACCACCATCATGATTCTGGGGTAAGAATATCAGAATTTCATCATCTCACTCCCTTATGACTACTTTAACCTTTAAACAATGTTCAGTTTAACTCACAAATACTAAACATTAAGAAAACATAAGAAAGGAATATAAAAAGATATATCAGGAAAAGCATTAATTAAAATGGTTTAATAAAATATGTTTTAAAGCAAAAGACAATTGTTACTGAGAAAAAGTATTTTGAACATGAAAAATGATGAATGAATTCACTGGAAAACTATAGCAACCCAGAGCCTAAGATAGTTTTAAAGTATATAAAGGTAAAACACACAAAATTATAGGGACAAGTTGAGTAATCAAAATACATAGGTGTGAATATTTAAGTCATCTCTCAGAATCTGAGCACTCAGTATTATTTTAAAAATCAGTAAAAATATAGAATAACATAAGACATGCAGAATGTCACAAACAATAATTTTAAAAATGCTACATTTAAAAAAAAAATGAGGTAACATCTCACGCTGGTCAGAATGGCTGCTATCAAAAAGTCTACAAACAATAAATTCTGGAGAGGGTGTGGAGAAAAAGGAACCCTCTTACACTGTTAGTGGGAATGCAAACTAGCACAGCCACTATGGAGAATAGTGTGGAGATTCCTTAAAAAGCTGGAAACAGAACTGCCATATGACCCAGCAATCCCACTGCTGGGCATACACACTGAGGAAACCAGAACTGAAAGAGACACATGTACCCCAATGTTCATCACAGCACTGTTTACAATAGCCAGGACATGGAAGCAACCTAGATGTCCTTCAGCAGATGAATGGATAAGGAAGCTATGGTACATATACACAACGGAGTATTACTCAGCTATTAAAAAGAATGCATTTGAATGAGTTCTAGTGAGGTGGATGAAACTGGAGCCTATTATACAGAGTGAAGTAAATCAGAAAGAAAAACACCAATACAGTATATTAATGCATATATATGGAATTTAGAAAGATGGTAACGATGACCCTGTATGTGAGACAACAAAAGAGACACAGATGTAAAGAACAGACTGTTGGACTCTGTGGGAGAAGACAAGGGTGGGATGGTTTGAGAGAATAGCATTGAAACATGTATATTATCATATGTTAAACAGATCGCCAGTCCAGGTTTGACGCATCAGACAGGGTGCTCAGGGCTGGTGCACTGGGATGACCCTGAAAGATGGGATGGGGAGGGAGGTGGAAGGGGAGTTCAGGATGGGGAACACATGTATACCCATGGCTGATTCATGGGAATGTATGGCAAAAACCACCACAATATTTTAAAGTAATTAGCCTCCAATTAAAATTTTAAAAATAAATAAAAATTAAAAAAATAAAAATAAAAAATAGACCACATGCAGAGCTAGGATAACCAGATATAAAATCATTAACACTATATTTTTTCTTGTTGTAACATATGAGTAAAGGACAAATAAGCAAGAAACAGCACAAAGTAGCCTTCACATTTCCTTAGAAATGTGAAAAACATATATTTGTGAAACAAATCCTAATGAAAAGTACAAATTAGTAAAAACTGAACAATATTTTATTAGATAGTCAAAGTCTAAGGACTAGTTGAGTTGTATATATTAGAAAAGAAAAAAGATTATCCAAACTTGCAAAACAAGAGATTAGAAAAAGAACAGAACCTAAAACAATGCAGAACAATGAAAATGTTGATAGGTTAAAATTTATAAGATATAAAATAAAGAAATAGTAATAGAGAAGATTATGAAAAACAAAAGTATATACTATTTTAAAAACTAATAGCATGGACAGACTCTAAATATAAAGAAAAAGAAGAAATAAAATACTCAGAAGAAAATAGGGCTATAGCTATAGAGAGATTTTTAAATCCTAAGATAAGTGAACTATTTCATACCACTTAATTTATAAGTTATAATGTGAACACTTTGTTAGATTAAAAAAAAAACCTTGACAGATGGGAAACACATGAAGGGATGCAATGTGCAGTATGTTGACAATAGTTAATAACACAATATTATATATTTGAAAGTTGCTAAGAGGAAATTCTTAACATTCTCATCACAAAGAAAAACTTGTAACTATAGCAACTTTCAAATACATAATACTGTATTATTAACTACTGGGGACTTCCCTGGTGGCTCAGATGGTAAAGAATCTGCCAGCAATGCAGGAGATCCAGGATGATCCCTGGGTCGGGAAGATCCCCTGGAGAAGGAAATGGTAACACACTCCACTATTCTTGCCTGGAAAATTCCATTGACAGTGGAGCCTGGCAGGCTCCATGGGGTTACAAAGAGTTGGACATGACTGAGCAACTAATATACACATTAATTATTGTCAACATGCTACACCTTACATCCTCAGGACTTACTTATTTTGTAATAGGAAGTTTGTATCTCTAACTCCTTTCACCCATTTAGCTGCCGTTCCCCATTCCCTGCCACTGCTTTGGGCAACCACCAATCTGTTCTTGTATCAATGAGCTAGTTTATTTATTTATTTTTAAAAGAGTCCACATATAAATGAGGTCATATTAGCTTGATCATTTAAGCAGTCAGCTCTGTAACGGCTGTGGCACACTGTTAGCTTAGATTCACTGTGTTCAAATATCCAGCATATTGTCAGGGATTCTTGACATATAAATGAGATCATATGGCCTTTGTCTTTGTCTGACTTAGTTCACTGAGCATAATGCCCCAAGGATTCATCCATGTTGTCTGAAACATCAAGGTTTCCTTTTTTCACACGGCCGTTGATAGATGCATGCTTCCCAGGTGGCACAGTGGTAAAAAATCAACTTCCCAATGCAGGAGACGCAAGAGACTGGGGTTCAATTGGCTATGACTGAGACACTGAGCACACAGCACACACAACACATATGATGATGGATGTTAAGTAGACTTATGGTGATCATTTTGCAATACATACAAATATATAAGCATTATGCCATACATCTGAAAATAATGCTATATTTCAATGAAATACAATACAATAAAATAAGGTAGGTAGAAGAAAGCAAAAATTATAGTCCTATCTTATGAAATAAATACAAAGATACCAAATAAATTATATTAAGGTGGGTTTATATCAGAATTGTTAAATAGTTAAATATTAGAAAACCTAAAATGCAGCTCACTTAATATGAAATGCTGTTGAATATAATACACATCAAAGAAAAACATCTCCATTCAAGTAGTCTAACAGACTATAACTGTAAGACACATTTTCAAAAATGCTAAAAATTCTTGTAAATGCATAAAAAATGTATGTTATAAAGATGTTAAGTAGTAGTTAAAATAAATCAGAGAAAATCTGTTAATATATTCATTAATTAATTTTGATTGGAGGATAACTACTTTACAATATTGTGATTGTTTTCAACATACATTTCTTAAATTAATTTATTTATTTTAATTGGAGGTTAATTACTTTACAATCGTGGTGGTTTCTGCCATACATTGACATGAATCAGTCACAGGTGTACATATAATCAAGGAAATAATAGAAAAGATTTAATCAACATTACCATATATCATTTATAAATAAACAATTTAAGGAAGTAAGAAAAAATGAAATTTCCTAGTTTGATAAAAAATAATCTATAGCAAACACTTAATATAATGTTTGACCATTTAAAACTTTCCCTTCAACATGGAAGCCATGATCACCATGAGGTCAAATAAAATAAACAAACAACAAAAGGCAGAAATATTCTAGGCACTTACTTAGAAAATCCAAGAAAGGTTATTAATTGCTAAATCTAATTTGAGTCAATGGATGGATGTAAGATGGATACAAAATTTAATAACATTTCTAATAACTATTTAGTCTAGGCAATAATTGGAGAAGCCCTCATAGTCAACAAAGAAATTTAGGACTTGGGTGTATTCTCAAAAACAACAGAATGGTTTTGGTTCACTTCCAAAGCAAACTGCTCAATATCACAGTAATTCAAGTCTATCCAACCACTAAAGCCAAAGAAGTTGAAGTTGACCAGTTCCATGAAGACCTACAAGACCTTCTAGAACTAACGTCAAAGACAGATGTCCTTTTCATCATAGGAGATTGGAATACAAAGGTAGGAATTCAAGAGTTACCTGGATTAACAGGCAAGTTTGGCCTTGGAGTACAAAATGAAGCAGGGAAAAAGCTAGCAGAATTTTGCCAAGTTTTTGCACTGGTCATAGCAAACACCATTTCCCCAAAACACAAGAGATATCTCTGCACATGGACATTACCAAATGGTCAATACCAAAATCAGATTGATTATATTCTTTGCAGCCAAAGATGGAAAGGCTCTATACAGTCAGCAAAAAACAAGACCTGGAGCTGACAGTGGCTCAGATCATCAGCTGCTTACTGCAAAATTCAGGCTTAGATTAAACAAAGTAGGAAAAAATCACTATGCCATTCAGGTATGGCCTAAATAAATCCCCTATGATTATACAGTAGAAGTGGCAAATTCATTCTAGGGATTAGATCTGGTAGACAGACTGCCTGAAGAACTATGGACAGAAGTTCCTAACACTGTACAGAGGCAGTGAATAAAATCATCATTAAAAAAATAAATAAATAAAAGAAGAAAAGAAATGCAAGAAGGAAAAGTGGTTGTCTGAGGAGGCTTTACAAATAGCTGAGGAAAGAAGAGAAGAGAAAAGCAAAGGAGAAAGGGTAAGATATATACATCTGAGTGCAGAGATCCACAGAATAACAAGGAGAGATTAAAAAAAAAAAAAAAGTCTGCCTAAATGAACAATGCAAAGAAATAGATGAAAACAATAGAATGGGAAAGAATAGAGATCACTTCAAGAAAATTGGAGCTATCAAGAAAACATTTCATGCAAGGATGTGCACAATACAGGACAGAAATGGTAAGGACCTAACAGATGCAGAAAAAATTAAGAAGAGATGACAAAAATACACAAATGAGCTATACAAAAACATTCTTAATAACCCAGATATCCACCGTAGTGTGGTCACTCACCTAGAGCCAGATATCCTAGAGTGTGAAGTTAATAAGGCCTTAAGAAGAATTACAACAAAGATAGTGGAGGTGATAGAATTCTAGCTGAGCTATTCAAAATCCTAAAAGAAGATGCTGTTAAAGTGCTGCTCTCAATATGCTAGTACATTTGGAAAACTCAGCAGTGGCCACAGGACTGGAAAATATCAGTTTTCATTCCAGTCCAAAAGAAGGGTAGGGCTAAAGAAGGTTCAAACTATCAGACAATTACACTCATTTCCTATGCTGGTAAAGTGAAAGTTGCTCAGTCATGTCCAAGTCTTTGCAACCCTATGGACTATAAAGTCCATGAAATTATCTAGGCCAGAATACTAGAGTGGGTAGCCTTTCCCTTCTCCAGGTGATCTTCCCAAGTGGTGGCCCCATCATTTCATGGCAAATAAAAGGGGAAAAAGCAGAAGCAGTGACAGGTTTTCTTTTCTTGGGCTACAAAATAACTGTGGACAGTGACTGCAGCCATGATATTAGAAGGCACTTGCTTCTTGGAAGGAAAGCTATGACAAGCCTAGAAAGTGTATTAGAAAGCAAAGACATCACTTTGCCATCAAAGGTCCATATAGTCAAAGCTATGATTTTTGTAGTAGTCATGTATGGATGTGACAATAGGACTATAAAGAAAGCTGAGTGTCAAAGAATTGATGCTTTTGAATTCTGATACTGGAGAAGATTCTTGAGAGTCCCATAAACAGTATGGAGATCAAACCAGTCAATCCTAAAGGAAATCATTCCTGAATATTCATTGAAAGTACTGATGCTGCAGCTGAAGCTCCAATACCTGGACCACCTGACTCACTGGAAAAAACCCTGATTTGGGGGAAGAATGAGGGCATGAGGAGAAGAGGGCAGTAGAGGATGAGGTGGTTACATAGCATCACTGACTCAATGGACACGAACTTGAGCAAATTATGAGAGATAGAGGAGAACAGGGAAGCCTGGTATTCTGTGGTCCATGGGGTCACAAAGAGGCAGACATGACTTAGCAAATGAACAATAGCAACAATAGGCTAAACAGTAGTTCATTTCAGTTCAGTCACCCAGTCATGTCTCACTTTTGCCCACCCCATGGACTGCAGCACGCCAGACCTCCCTGTCCATCACCAACTCCCAGATTTGCTCAACTCATGTCCACTGAGTCAGTGATGCGATTCAACCATCTCATCCTCTGTCATCCCCTTCTCCTCCTGCCTTTAATCTTTCCCAGCATCAGGGTCTTTTCAAATGAGTCAACTCTTTGCATCAGGTGGCCAAAGTATTGGAGTTTCAGCTTCAACATCAATCCTTGCACTAAATATTCAGGACTAATTTCCTTTAGGATGGACAGGTTGGATGTCCCTGCAGTCCAAGAGACTCTCTAGAGTCTTCTCCAACACCACAATTCAAAAGATTCAATTCTTCGGCACTCACATTTCTTTATAGTCCAACTCTCACATCCATGTATGACCACTGGAAAAACCATAGTCTTGACTAGATGGACCTTTGTTGGCAAAGCAATGTCTCTGCTTTTTAACATGCAGTCTAGAGTGGTCATAACTTTCCTACCAAGGACTAAGCATCTTTTAATTTCATGGCTTCAGTCACCATCTGCAGTGATTTTGGAGTCCCCAAAAATAGTCTGCCACTCTTTTCACTGTTTCCCCATCTATTTGCCATGAAGTGATGGGACCAGATGCCATGATCTTTGTTTTCTGAGTGTTGAATTTTAAGCCAACATTTTCACTCTCCTTTTTCACTTTCATCAAGAGGCTTTTTAGTTCTTCACTTTCTGCCATAAGGGTGGTGTCACCTGCATTCCTGAGGTTACTGATATTTCTCCCAGCAATCTTGATTCCAGCTTAGGCTTCATCTAGCCCAGCGTTTCTCATGACGTACTCTGCATATAAGTGAAATAAGCAGGGTGACAATATACAGCCTTGATGTACTCCTTTTCCTATTTGGAACCAGCCTGTTGTTCCATGTCCAGTTCTAACTGTTGCTTCCTGACCTGAATACAGATTTCTCAAGAGGCAGGTCAGGTGGTCTGGTATTCGCATTTCTTTCAGGATTTTCCACAGTTTACTGTGATTCACACAGTACAAGGCTTTGGCATAATCAATAAAGCAGAGGTATACGTTTTTCTGGAACTCTCTTGCTTTTTCAATGATCCAACAGATGTTGGCAATTTGATCTCTGGTTCCTCTGCCTTTTCTAAAACCAGCTTGAACATCTGGAAGTTTACGGTTCATGTATTGTTGAAGCCTGGCTTGGAGAATTTTGAGCATTACTTTACTAGCACGTGAAATGAGTGCAATTGTGCAGTAATTTGAGCATTCTTTGGCATTGCCTTTCTTTGGGACTGGAATGAAAACTGATCTTTTCCAGTCCTGTGGTCACTGCTGAGATTTCTAAATTTGCTGACATATTGAATGCAGCACTTTCACAACATCATCTTTTAGGATTTGAAATAGCTCACCTGGAATTCCATCACCTCCACTAGCTTTGTTCATACTGATGCTTCCTAAGGCCCACTTGACTTCACATTCCAGGATGTCTGGTTCTAGGTGAGTGATCACACCATCATGATTATCTGGGTCATGAAGATCTTTTTTGTACAGATCTTCTGTGTATTCTTACCACCTCTTCTTAATATCTTCTGCTTCTGTGAAGTCCATACCATTTCTGTCCTTTATTGAGCCCATCTGTGCATGAAATATTCCCTTGGTGTCTCTAATTTTCTTGAAGAGATCTCTAGTCTTTCCCAGTCTATTGTTTTCCTCTATTTCTTTGCACTCATCACTGAGGAAGGGTTTTTTTTTTTTTTTTTTTAATCTCTCCTTGCTCTTCTTTGGAAGTCTGCATTTAATGGGTATATCTTTCCTTTTCTCCTTTGCTTTTCACAGCTATTGGTAAGACCTCCTCAGACAGCCACTTTGCTTTTTTGCATTTTTTTTCCCTTGGGATAATCTTGATCCCTGCCTCCTGTACAATGTCACAAACCTCCATCCATAGTTCATCAGGCAGTCTCTCTATGAGATCTAGTCCCTTAAATCTATTTCTCACTTCCACTGTATAATCAGAAGGGATTTGATTTAGTTCATACTTGAATTTTCTAGTGGTTTTTCCTACTTTCTTCAATTTAAGTCTGAATTTGGCAATAAGAGGATCATGATCTGAGCCACAGTCAGCTCCTGGTCTTATATTTGCTGACTGTATAGAGCTTCTCCATCTTTGGCTGCAAAGAATATAATCAATCTCATTTTCGTTGACCATCTAGTGATGCACATCATAATAGCAAAGAAATGTTATATAAAAAACTATAAAATAATTTTATATAAAACAGGTTTAAATAAATATGGGCAAGTCCTTTGTGTATAAAAATTACAAGTTAATTGAATGGCAAAAGAAAAAGTTGAATAATCTGAGAGCTATATCATGCTGCTGCTGCTGCTAAGTCATGTCAGCTGTGTCCGACTCTGTGCAACCCCATAGACAGCAGCCCACCAGGCTTCTCCGTCCCTGGGATTCTCCAGGCAAGAACACTGGAGTGGATTGCCATTGCTTTCTCCAAGGCATGAAAGTGGAAAGTGAAAGGGAAGTCGCTCAGTCGTGTCGGACTCCTAGCGACCCCATGGACTTCAGCCTACCAGGCTCCTCCATCCATGGGATTTTCCAGGCAAGAGTACTGGAGTTGGGTGCCATTGCCTTCTCCTATATCATGCTAATATACCAAAATTCAATAGTTTAAACATGTCAGTTCTCCCAAAACTAATTTTAAAATTCAGTGTAAATCTAATCTGAATCCCAATGGATTTGTTTCTGAAATTTGCTAGCTGATCTTAATATGTATGTAGAATTCCAAAAGCCAAGAAAATCAAGGATGATTTTGACAAAAGAATCATTAAAAAATTGCATACCGTGTTAGAGTCAAGATTTGCTATAAAGCAATAATAATTTCTTAAAAACTCAGCAGAAGCAGAAATAATAGAATTAGATAGAGAGGGTGGAAATAGTCTTGCACATAGACAAAAAATTGACATATGGCAGTAGTATTATTACAAATCAGTGGGGAAAGGTGTGTGTCCCAGTAGATGATGCTGGGACAGTTGCCAAATGTTAGATTTATGTGAGGAAAGCAAAGCAAAACTTCTAAAGAAAAACATGAAATGATATCTTTGGGTACTATGAGTCACCAAAAGCAAAATACAGGAAGAAAAACACCAGATGTTTGACAAGAGGGAAACATAGTTCATTTGTTTAATTTTAGCAAACTAAGGCATGGCATGATTTACACAAAGGTCATTGAGGGTGCAGGATCACCCCCTCATTTCACAGGATTTTGAGTTATTAGAGAAGAAATGTGATGAATTCATACCCACAATGTTAGGCAAGCACACCCTCATTGGAGGTTGGGTGATGACTCAGTGAAAATCCAAGGCTCCTGGTTGTCAACCCATTGGTTTACCTTTCAAGATTGACATTTTTTAAATCCAGATATGATTGTTGTGCACCAGATGAATATATGAGAAAAACTCAGATGAAGAGTGTCACCTCTTTTCTATTCACCAGACACCCTGTCAGGACTATCCTGTGTGTGACTGGGCTATGAAATCCACAAGGTCAAGAACTTACCTTTACTTTCCTGAAAGTTTGAGCATGCTTTAGGATTAATCATGCTTTACATTAATTAATTATGATTAATATAATGCTTTATATTAGTTAATTATTATAAACCCACTGTAATGAAGACAATGTTTTGATGGTATCATTGTCTAAGGGGCAGGAAACAGGGTGGAGTCGAGTGGGATGGCTAGTCCAGGACAACTAAAACCAATTGCATTTTACAGTTAGACCTGTGGTACTGTGAGGATACAGGTGAAAAAGGCAGCATCATGCCTTTCAAAATGGTAAACCCACTTCCCTGGCAATCCAGTGGTTAAGACTCCCAGCTCCCAGTGCTGGGGGCACAGGTTCAATCCTTGGTCAGGGAACTAATATCTCACAGCCTGCAAGGCATGCTCCCCCCCCCCCAAAAAAAAAAAAAAAAAGCACACACAGGTAAATTTGGTGAATATGAATGAATAAATGATAAGATATGGCATAAGTGCATGAATGCTCTATAAAGTACTCTACAAAAAAGAAGGGATACCTATAAGACAGGAACTTTATATTATTATAACTCATTTAATAGTAAAATATCCCTTAGAATAAGCGTTGTTCTTCACATCTTCAGTTCAGTTCAGTTTTCAGCTTAGTCACTCAGTCGTGTCTAACTCTGCGAATTAGACATGAATTAACCCCATGAATCAAAGCATGTCAGACCTCCCTGTCCATCACCAACTCTCAGAGTTCACTCAGACTCACGTCCATTGAGTCAGTGATGCCATCCAGCCATCTCATCCTCTGTCGTCCCCTTCTCCTCCTGCCCCCAATCCCTCCCAGCATCAGTCTTTTCCAATGTGTCAACTCTTCGCATGAGGTGGCCAAAGTATTGGAATTTCAGCTTTAGCGTCAGCCATTCCAATGAACACCCAGGACTAATTTACTTTAGAATGGACTGGTTGGAACTCCTTGCAGTCCAAGGGACTCTCAAGAGTCTTCTCCAACACCACAGTTCAAAAGCATCAATTCTTCAGCACTCAGCTTTCTTCAAAGTCCAACTCTCAAATCCATACATGACCACTGGAAAAACCATAGCCTTGACTAGACAGACCTTTGTTGGCAAAGCAATATCTCTGCTTTTGAATATGCTATCTAGGTTGGTCATAACTTCCCATCCAAGGAGTAAGTGCCTTTTAATTTCATGGCTGCAATCACCATCTGCAATGATTTTGGAGCCCCAAAAAATAAAGTCGGACACTGTTTCCAGTGTTCTCCCATCTAGTTCCCATGAAGTGATGGGACCAGATGCCATGATCTTAGTTTTCTGAATGTTGAGCTTTAAGCCAACTTTTTCACTCTCCTCTTTCACTTTCATCAAGAGGCTTTTGAGTTCCTCTTCACTTTCTGCCATAAGGGTGGTGTCATCTGAATATCTGAGGTCATTGATATTTCTCCCAGCAATCTTGATTCCAGCTTGTGCTTCTTCCAGGCCAGCGTTTCTCATGATGTACTCTGCATGTAAGTTAAATAAGCAGGGTGACAATACATAGCCTTGACGTACTCCTTTTACTATTTGGAACCAGTCTGTTGTTCCATGTCCAGTTCTAACTGTTGCTTCCTGACCTGCATATAGGTAGAGGCAAATAAATGAGGTTAATTGATGCTGCCCAAGGAAACTAGTAAAGGATTTTGGTACAAAACCCTGTACTTTCTCCTTTTTTTTTTTTTTTTTTATTTTTTTTAAAAAGTTGAAGCTTTTATTGTTGAAAGTACAATACATATCCTCCACCTTCTCATCTAGTTCCTAAAATTCTACAATACTATTAACATAGTGCCTTACTTGCTTTTTTCACATATCTATTCAAACAGTTATGTCAATATCCATTCATTAATCCATTTTTTTAATTTTATTTTAAAATAAACCTGTGGCGGATTCATGTTGATATATGGCAAAACCAACACAATATTGTAAAGTTAAAAAATAAAATAAAATAAAAATTAAAAAAATAAAATAAGTTGCAGAGATCAGTATACATCATACCTAAACACTTCACCATTAACTTACATTTAGGACTTCCCTGATGGTCCAGTGGTTAAGACTCTGCCTGCCAATTCAGGGGACATGGGATCCATCCCTGGTCTGGGAAGATTCCAAATGCCACAGGACAACTAAGCCCAGGCACCACGACTCCTGAAGCCTGAGCCCTAGAGCCAATACTCCACAAGAGAAACCACTGCAGTTAGAAGTCCGTGCACTGCAACTAGAGAAAACCTGCATTCAGCAATGAAGATCCACCACCTGGGAAGTCCGGATGAAGCCTCAGCAGAGCCTAAAATAAATTTTTAAAAATATGGCTTAGGCTGAAATGGCTTCTCTTATGTCAAGAAAGCCATTTCTGTGTCAGTTGCAAATCGGCGCTTTCCAATAGCATTTGCAGAGACTGAACCCTGTGCTGTTGCAGCTCTTGACCTTTGACATGCTCTGAAGGGAGTTCAGAGTGGAGAGTGAGGCATTCTGTGCTCCAGGCAAACTGGTGGAATAGGTTTTTAGATAGTCAGATATTTTCAGGAGCTGATTTCATATCTAAGTCTTTCATCTCCTCTTATCTAGAAAAGCACTAAATCCTTTCATGGTGACATCCGCTCCTTGTGATTGCAGAAAACCTTTTATAAAAGAAGGGCTTGATTACATTGAACTCCCTCTTCACCAAAATCATATATATTGACCTCCCCCCACTACCTCTTTGGAACAAGCTTTACTCGTAACTCTCATGTTGTGCATCTTTTTTAGTCAACACTTTGTTCTCTTTCTCTGGGGACTCCCTAACATATCTGCTTACAGTAATGATAATAACAAAGCTAGTAATAATAACTTATTGTTGTTTAGCTGTTAAGTTGTGTCCGACTCTTTTGCAACTCCATGGACTATGTAGCCTACCAGGCTCCTCTGTCCATGAGATTTCCCAGGCAAGAATATTGGAGTGGCTTGCCATTTCCTTTTCCGGGGGATCTTCCCAATCCAGGGATTGAACCCATGTCTCCTGCGTTGGGAGGCAGATTCTTTACCACTGAGTTACCAGGGAAGCCCCAGTATAATAAAATTATAACAAAATACTGATAATTATTATTATAGTGAATAGTGAAGTCTCTCAGTCGTGTCTGACTCTTTGAGACCCCATGGACAGTAACCAACCAATCTCCTCCATCCATGGGATTTTCCAGGCAAGAATACTGGAGTGGGTTGCCATTTCCTTCTCCAGGGGATCTTACCATCCTCCAGGGAAAGAACTCATATCTCATTTTGTTTCTTGCATTGGTAGGCAGATTCTTTACCACTAAACACTACCTCAGTTCAGTTCAATTGCTCAGTTGTGTCCAACTCTTTACTACCCCATGGACTGCAGCATGCCGGGCTTCCCTGTTTTCCTCAGTCTACCTCATGGAGGTAGGTGGAACTGGAGAAAATTGGAAAACTTTAGAAAAGTGTCTGGAGGCCTCAAAAAATGCACAGGGTTGCAGGTGGCATTTACATAAGGGGTCTGAGAGAAAGACTGCCACCAATTGGGTGTGTGGATAGCAGGCAGACACTAGTCCCACTTGAAGAAAGGAAGGCGTGAGCTCCACTGGCCAAAAGACCTAGCCTAAGGCTAAGTGCAGCAAGTGCAGCTTCTCCCCAGGCTGAGGTCAGCATTTATAACATGTTCATTCAGCTTAACACAGGTGATATTTGATTCTCCCTCTCTAATTAAACTCTGCAGTTCTATCAGTCATGGGTATCACTTTGTCATAACAAATACACAATTAAGTTTCTATATGTCAACACTAGTTTGTAATGTAAAAAGGGATCATTTATACTGGTAATTCTGGAAGGGAAAAAAAGGCAAACAGAGAAATCTTCCTGTTCCTGTTTCAATCTTTTATCTTATTTTTGCACACTTTTTCTTTTCAAATATAATGTGTTTGAATTGCCATCTTTCACAGGGAATAAGTATGACTCCTTAAAATGTTGTTCCCAAACAGTGCATCTACTGTGGTTAGGTGGTCATCTCCCACCTTACACACATCCCCAGAGCTCCCCACAACTCACCTACAAGTCTTGACCCAGCTCTCATCCATGATTCAAGGGGCTCTCCAAGACCCTGCCCTCTCCAAGGCAGAAAGTTGCAGGATTCCTCCAATCACACACACACAGAACAAGAATCCCTTTGCTCTTGCTAACAACCCCACCCCCACTCCTGCAATCCCAGGCTTTTGCTCTGGCTTCCACAAGAAGTGAAAGGTGGAACCATTCTAAAATGTTGCCACTGGCCCAAGGAGGGAACTAGATAGAAACCAAGTCTTGGGGGTGACTAGGGTGGAAGATGTGTGTCCAGGTAAGAAAGGGCATTTTGAGAAGGTTTATTAAATGATTGTCAAACTAAGGTAGCAGTTAGGCCAAGAAATGGACAGTGGGTCTTCTGAAGAAAGTTTGATCACAGGGAAGGAAAGATGGGGAAGCAGGCACATGGCCTCCTATGGCCATGCCAAGGAGGAAGCCCAGGTCAGGGCAGAAGGGCAAGATGTGTCAATGTTGTAGGATTGTGGGGGTTGGGGTACATACGAATAAGGTGCCCTGGAGAGAGACGTTGGCTTACAGAATTGGTGTTTCTGCTTCTGTGCCACTGGTTTGTCTTTAATCAAAACCTCAAGCTTCCATCTTCTTCTTGGAGTTTCCACCAGTCCTGAAACAAAACATGTGTGTGCATACACACACACACACACAACAACAACAACTGTTCTAAGCATTAGAGACCTCCACACAAATTGCTAAAAGCTCTGTACGAGAAGGAAAGGTAACCCACTCCAGTATTCTCACCTAGAGAATCCCATGGACAGAGGGGCCTCGTGGATTGCTGTCCATAGGGTCACACAGAGTTGGTCACAACTGAAGCGACTTAGCATGCATGCATGCATTGGAGAAGGAAATGGCAACCCACTCCAGTATTCTTGCTGGGAGAATTCCAGGGACAGAGGAGACTGGTGGGCTTCTGCCTATGGGGTCGCACAGAGTTGGACACAACTGAAGCGACTTAACATGAATGCATGTTGTAGGGGAGGAAGATGAGGCCCTCTCCCCTCAGTCACTAGCCTAACATTTTGATGGGTAATAAATTGTTATTGGAAAGGAAATTTTCTTCTCCCCTTCTGGGTTCTTCTGGCTGGTCTAAGAACTAAGTTGACATGACACACATTAGCAGAAAAAAAATCAAATAAAGTTTAATAACATGTACACATTGGAGAAGGCTTCCCTAGTGGTTCAGTGGTAAAGAATTTACCTGCAATGCAGGAGACATAGGTTCTATCCCTGGGCCAGGAAGATCCTCTGGAGGAGGACATAGCAACCCAATATAGTATTCTTGACTGAAGAATCCCATGGATAGAGAAGCCTGGCAGGTTACAATCCACAGGATTCCAAAGAGTTGGCCATGACAGAAATGACATAGCTTGCACACACACACACATGGGAGAAACACAGGAAAGCTGAATAAGTCACCAAAATGGCTAAAATCCTCATCTTAAAAATCATCCATGGCTAAAGACAGAAAAGAATTTTGGGTCAGGGATTTGGGTTGCTGTTGTTCAGTCGCTAAGTCATGTCTGAATCTCTGCAATCCTGTGGTCTGTAGTAAGCCAGGCTTCCCTGTCCTTCACTATCTCTCAGAGTTTGCTGTGATTCATGTCCATTGAGTCAGTGATGCTATCTAACCACCTCATCCTCTGCCACCCTCTTCTCCTTTTGCCTTAAATCTTTCCCAGCATCAGTCTTTTCCAATGAAAAGAAAAGAGGTTTGGGACTTTGACATAAAAATAGAAAAACAAATGCTTAATAAACAAATGTTTACTGGGCCATCAGATACAGTGGGACACAGAGAGGACTCTTAACAAAGAGACTTTGCTGGGTTACTCCCAGTCTGCACACCTAGTTCACATAATAGTGACCCTATGCCAATAACTCACTTCCTGGAACAGGTCCTCAAGGTATATTCTTCTAGGCATTAGGGAGGAGTTCAAAGTTTATTCCAGAGTCTTTTGGGCTTTGATGGCTCTCAGTTTGAAACAACTCACATCCCATAGTGACATTTGCAGTGGAAGCTTTTGCCTCCATCCACTGTCTTCAGTCACTCTGTTTCTCCTGAGAGTCTTGTCCTCTGCATCCCTACTCTCTCCCTATGTGATGGCAGAGAATCTGGCTTCTGTCACCAAGAACCAGAGCTCCAGCCTGAGGCTGCCACCCTCAGCTGGCTTATCAAAAGTGCTTGCCAATTAGGATTGCCAGGCCAGCTGCCGAGGAGACCCTGTGTCTATCCATCTATGACAATCTAGCTTGTATTTCATTTTGGTTCTATCAGACCAGAGCTGAAAGTGAAAGAAAGTGAAGGTGAAAGTCGCTCAGTCGTGTCTGACTCTTTGCTATCCCAAGGACTATACAGTCCTGGAGAATTCCTGGAGATGGAATTTTCCAGGCCAGAACACTGGAGTGGGTAGCCTTTCCCTTCTCCAGTGTATCTTCCCAACCCAGGGAGCAAACCTAGGTCTCCCGCATTGCAGGCGGATTCTTTACCAGCTGAGCCACAACGGAAGCCCAAGAATACTGAAGTGGGTAGCCTATCCCTTCTCCAGCAGATCTTCCCAACCCAGGAATCTAACCTGGGTCTCCTGCATTGCAGGCAGATTCTTTACCAACTGAGCTAACTTGCTGCAAACAAGCTCCTGAAGTAATTCTGGAGTTTCAGAATCACTCTGCAGAGTAGAGTGACCTGGGAGAATTGCCTTGCAGGAATTTAAGAAGAGGGTCAGGAGATCTGTCCCTAAATATTTGTAAAGTTACAGGCAAGTCACAAAAGATATAAACCTCAGTTTCCTTGGCTGCTGAATGGAGATAATAAAGAGCTGCATTCCAAAAACTGGAGAGTGAGTAGAATGTATAGGAAATTTCTTTTTAGAAAAACCATACAATGGCATGGGGGTGGGAACCAAAGGATTTGCTAATGATGCCCTGTGCCTAATCCAAATGAGATTTGCACCAACCACTACCTCCTCCACGAATTGAAACCCCTTTGACTTCCCTGACTGAGTCTCCTTTTCATTCCCCCACCTGTATTAATTACCTCTGACCTGATTATCAAAATAAATTGGAGAGGGCAATGGCAACCCACTCCAGAGCCCTTGCCTGAAAAATCCCATGGACGGAGGAGCCTGGTAGGCTGCAGTCTATGGGGTCGCAAAGAGTCGGACACGACTGAGCGACTTCACTTTCACTTTTCACATTTCACTTTCATACATTGGAGAAGGAAATGGCAACCCAGTTGCCAGTGTTCTTGCTTGGAGAATCCCAGGGACAGGGGAGCCTGGTGGGCTGCCATCTTTGGGGTCGCACAGAGTCAGACACAACTGAAGCGACTTAGCAGCAGCAACAGCAAACAAAATAAATACCACAGACTGGGTGACTTAAACAACAAAAATTTATTTCCTCACAGTTCTGGAAAGTAGATGTGCTAGATCAAGGTGTTGGCCAGCAAGGTTGGTTTCTCTCAGGATCTCCTGCCAGATGGCCATCTTCTCTCTGTGTCCTCATGTGGTCTTTCTTTGCATGCTTGCATCTTAATCTTGTTTTATCTCCTTTTGGATTAGGAAGAAATCCTTTAAAATAATAACCTCTTTAAAGTCCTTATGGAGCAGAGCTAAGATGGCTGAGGAATAGGACGGGTAGACCACTTTCTCCCCTACAAATTCATTGAAAGATCATTCTAACGCTGAGCAAATACCACAAAACAACTTCTGAATCCTGGTGGAGGACACCAGGCACCCAGAAAGGCAGCCCATTGTCTTTGAAAGGAAGTAGGACAAAATATAAAAGATAAAAAGAGAGACAAAAGAGCTAAGGAAGGAGACCTGTCCAGAGGAGGAAGATGTAAAAAAGGAGAAGTTTCCAAACACCTGGAAACCCTCTCACTGGTGGGTCTGTGGGGAGTTTTGGAATCTCAGAGAGCAACATAACTGGGAGGAAAAAATAAATAAAACCCACAGATTACACATCTAACTGCAACTCCCAGTGGAGAAGTAGCCCAGACACTCGCGTCCACCACCAGCAAGTGGGGGCTGAACAGGGAGGCACAGGCTGCATTGCTTAGGGTAAGGACAGGGCCTGAATGCCCTGAGGGCAATCTGAGGGAGCTAACCTGAGATAGCAACCCAAACCGTGGGATACCCAGAGAGAGAAAAAAAAAAAAAAAAGAGAGAGAGAGAGAGAGAAAGAACTTTCCTGGGAAAAGCTCTAACCTAAGGCACTGCTGGCCCACTCACAGAACAAAGGACTGAGCGAATACCAGAGGAGAGCTAGCCAGCAGCAGACCAGCCAATCCCCTGCCAGAGGCAGGGAGGCAGGCGGGTGGCAGCCAGAGCCAGAAAGCGGCAAACTCAGCCCCAGAGAAGGCATCCCCTACCAAACTGTGAACACGTTCCCAGTTGTTAACCAAGACTTCCTGGGATCCTGGACAGCTGACATCCACCAGGAGGGTTGCAGCCAGAGATCAGCTCCCCAGAGGAGACACACAGCCCACCTGAGATGGTGCTCCCACTGCGCACCCAGGAAACCGAGCGGCTGGGACCAGGGAGGTGATAAGACACACCGCCCCACTTGGGGAATGTGCACTTGCCAAGCACCTGGTCGCCTGAGCTGCTCAGACCTGGGAAGGGCACAAAACGGAGGCCCAACAGAGTCTGTGCCTTTGTGGGGTACCTGAAAACCTGAACCTGAGCTGTTTAGACCTGGGAAGTACATGCAACCCAGGGACCACTTTAGACAGTTCCCCTGCAGAGCAACCTGGAGCCTGAGCAGTGTAGACCAGGAAAGCACACACACCGTGAGTGGGGGCAAAACCAGTGTGGCCCAGACACTGCGAGCACTCCCGACATACACCAGTGATTTGTGTTTGCAGTGTTCCTCCCTCCCTGCAGCACAATTGAACAAGTGAGCCTAAATAAATGACCACCTTCACCCCCTTGTGTTAGGGAGGAGGTTAGATACTGAAGAGACTTGCAAACAGAGGAAGCCAAAATAAACAAAGAAGAGGGAACTGCTTTGGAAGTGACAGGTACAACAGATTAAAACCCTGTAATTAGCACTGGCTACATATGAAGGGACAAATAGACCTTGAGAAGTATAAGCTGGAACAAGGAACTATCTGAAACAACTGACCCCACACTGCCCTCAATAACTCCAGAGATATTCCTAGATATATTTTACTATTATCATTTTTTTTTAATTTTTTAGTTCTTTATTACTCCTTTAATTTTCATTTAAAAAATCTAGTATTACCTTGTAAAAAAGACCCTATTTTAAATAAAATTTCATATTTTTTTATAGCTTTTGAGATTTTTTTAAAAAATATTGTATTTTGAGAGTCTAATCTCTATATTTTTAATCTTTGCTTTTTGGTATTTGTTACCAATTCTGTACCTTTAAGAATCCAATCTTCAGTACCCATTTTTACTTAGGAGTGTGATTACTGGCTTGATTTCTCTCTCCCCTTTTGACTCTCCTTTTTTCCCCCAGGTCACCTCTATCTCCTCCCTCCCCCTTCTCTTCTCTATTTAACTCTGTGAATCTCTTAGGATATCCCGGGCTGTGGAGAGCACTTAGGGAACTGATCACAGGCTAGACTGGTCTCTCTCCTTTTGACTCCTCCTCCTCTCCTCCTGGTTACATCTATCTCCTTCCTCCCTCTTCTCTTCTCTATGGAACTCTGTGAACCTCTCTGAGTTGATTACTGGGAATTGATTACTGGTTAGCTTGCTCTTCCCTCTTCTCCTCCTGGTCACCTTTATCTCCCTTCTCCCTCTTTTCATCTCCATGTAACTTTGTGAAACTCTCTGGGTGTCCCCCACTGTGGAGAATCTTTCACCATTAACCTAGATGTTATATCATCAGTGCTGTATGGATGGAGAAGTCTTGAGGCTACTGTAAGAATAAATGAAATCCAGAGGCAGGAAGCTTAAATGCAAAACTTGAGAACACCAGAAAACTTCTATTCCCAGGGAACATTAATCTACAAGAGCTCATCCAAAAATCTCCATATCTACACTGAAACAAAGCTCTACCCAAGAGCCAACAAGTTTCAGAGCAAGACATACCAAGCTAATTCTCCAACAAAGCAGGAACATAACCCTGAGCACAAAAATACAGGCAGACAAAAGTCACACCAAACCCATAGACACCTCAAAACTCATTACTGGACACTTCATTGAACTCCAGAGAGAAGAGATCCAGCTCCACTCACCAGAACACCGATGCAAGCTTCCCTAACCAGGAAACCTTGATAAGCCACTCGTTCAACCACATCCACAGGGAGGAACCTCCACAATAAAGAGGAATCACAAACTTCCATTCTACAGAAAAGTCACCCCAAACACAGCAACCTAAACAAGATAAAAAGGCAGAAAAATATTCAACAGGTAAAGGAACATGATAAAAGCCCACCAAACCAAACAAAAGAGGAGGATATAGGGAGTCTACATGAAAAAGAATTTAGAATAATGATAATAAAAATGATCCAAAATTTTGAAAACAAAATGGAATAACAGGTAAATAGCCTGGAGACAAGGATTGAGAAGATTCAAGAAAAGTTTAACAAGGACCTAAAAGAAGTATAAAAGAGTCAATCAATAATTAATAATACAATAACTGAGATCAAAAGCACTCTGGAGGGAACCAACAGTAAAACTGAGGCAGAAAATAGGATAAGTGAGGTGGAAGATTGAATGGTGGAAATAAATGAAGCAGAGAGGAAGAAAGAAGAATTAAAAGAAATGAGGACAACCTCAGAGACCTCTGGGACAATGTTAAATGCCCCAACATTTGAATCATAGGAGTCCCAGAAGAAGAAGACAAAAAAAAAGTCCATCAGAAAATACTTGAGATAATAATGGAAAACTTCCCTAAAATGGGGAAGGAAATAGCCACCCAAGTCCAAGGAAACCAGAGAGTCCCAAACAGAATAAACTC
This sequence comes from Bubalus kerabau, assembly GCF_029407905.1. Taxonomy (NCBI): domain Eukaryota; kingdom Metazoa; phylum Chordata; class Mammalia; order Artiodactyla; family Bovidae; genus Bubalus; species Bubalus kerabau. The sequence goes on along the minus strand of NC_073626.1, from coordinate 56,240,172 downwards.
AAGGGAAAACACCCCAAGACACATATTAATCAAATTAATGAAGATCAAACACAAAGAGCAAATATTAAAACCAGCAAGGGAAAAACAACAAATAACCCACAAGGGGATCCCCATGAGGATAACAGCTGATCTTTCAGAAGAAACTCTTCAAGCCACAAGGGAATGGCAGAACATACTTAAAGTGATAGAAGAGAAAAACCTACAACCCAGATTATTGTACCCACAAGGATCTCATTCAAATATGAAGGAGAAATCAAAAGCTTTACAGATAAGCAAAAGTCAGAGAATTCAGCAACACCAAACCAGCTCTTCAACAAATGCTAAAGGATCTTCTCTAGACAGGAAACATGGAAAAGGTGCATAAACTCAAACCCAAAGCAACAAAGTAAATGGCAACGGGATCCTACTAAGGTAATCAATAATTACCTTAATGTAAATGGGTTGAATGCCCCAACCAAAAGAAAAAGACTTGCTGAATGGATACAAAAACAAGACCACTATATATGTTATCTACATGAGACCCACCTCAAACCTAGGGACACATGCAAACTGAAAGCAAAGGGCTGGAAAAAGATATTTTGTGCAAATGCAGACCAAAAGAAAGCAGGAGTAGCAATACTCATGTAAGATAAAATAGACTATGAAATAAAAGCTGTGAAAAGAGACAAAGAAGGACACTACATAAAGATCAAAGGGTCAATCCAAGAAGAAGATATAAAAATTATAAATAGATATGCACCCAACATAGGTGCACCACAGTATGTAAGGCGAATGCTAATAAATATAAAGGGTAAATTAACAGTAACACAATAATAGTGGAAGACTTTAATACCCCACTCACACCTATGGATAGATAAACTAAACAGGAAATTAGCAAGGAAACACAAACTTTAAATGATAAAATGAAACAGTTAGACCTAATTGATATCTATAGGACATTTCACCCTAAAACAATAAATTTCACCTTCTTCTGAAATGCACATGGAAACTTCTCCAGGATAGATCACATCCTGGGCCATAAAGCTAGCCTTGATAAATTAAAAAAATTGAAATAATCTCAAGTACCTTTTCTTATCACAATGTGCTAAGATTAGATGTCAACTACAGGAAGAAAACTATTAAAAATACAAACATATGGAGGCTAAACAACACACTTCTGAATAACCAACAAATCATAGAAGAAATTAAAAAAAAAAAGAAATCAAAATATGCACAGAAATGAATGAAAATGAAAACACAACAATCCAGAACCTATGGGATTCAGTAAAAGCAGTGCTAAGGGGAAGGTTCATAACAATACAGGCCTACCTCAGAAACAGGAGAGAAATCAAATAAATAACCTAACTCTACATCTAAAGCAACTAGAAAAAGAAGAAATGAAGCACCCCAAGGTTAGTAGAAGGAAAGAAATCACAGAAATTAGGGCAGAAATAAATGAAAAAAAAAAAAAAAAAAAGGGAGAGAGAGAGAAAGACCATAGCCAAAATCAACAAATCTAAGACTCATCAAGAAACAAAGGGAGAAGAATCAAATCAACAAAATTAGAAATGAAAATGGAGAAATCACAATGGAAAACACAGAAATACAAAGGATCATAAACTACTATCAGCAACTATATGACAATAAAATGGACAACTAGGAAGAAATGGATAAATTCTTAGAAAAGTATAACTTTCCAAAGGTGAACCAGGAAGAAATAAAAAATCTTAACAGACCCATCACAAGCATGGAAATCAAAACTGTAATCAGAAATCTTCCAACAAACAAAAGCCCAGGAACAGATGGCTTCACAGCTGAACTCTACCAAAAGTTTAGAAAAGAGCTAATACCTATCCTACTCAAACTCTTACAGAAAATTGCAGATGAAGGTAAACTTCAAACTCATTCTAAGAGGCTACCATCACCCTAATACCAAAACCAGAAAAAGATGCCACACACACACAAAAAAACTACAGGCCAATATCACTGATGAACATAGATGCAAAAATCCTTAACAAAATTATAGCAAACAGAATCCAACAACATATTAAAAAGATCATACATCATGACCAAATGGGCTTTATCCCAGGGATGCAAGGATTCTTCAATATTCACAAATCAAAATTACAATGTGATACACCACATTACCAAATTGAAAGATAAAAACCATATGATTATCTCAAAAGATGCAGAGAAATCCTTTGACAAAATTCCATATCCATTTATGATGAAAAAAACCCTCTAGAAAGCAGGCATAGAAGGAACATATCTCAACATAATAAAAACTATATATGACAAATGCACAGCAAACATTATCCTCAATGGTGAAAAATTGAAGGCATTTCCTCTAAAGTCAGGGACAAGACAAGGATGCCCACTCTCACCACTACTGTTCAACATAGTTTTGGAAGTTTTGGCCACAGCAATCAGAGCAGAAAAAGAAATTAAAGGAATCCAGATTGGAAAAAAAAAGAAGTAAAACACTCACTTTTTGCAGATGACATGACCCTCTACATGGAAAACCCTAAAGACTCTATCAGAAAATTACTAGAGCTAATCAATGAATATAGTAAAGTTGCAGGATATAAAATTAACACACAGAAATCCCTTGCATTCCTATACACTAACAATGAGAAAACAGAAAGAGAAATTAAGGAAACAATTCCATTCACCATTGCAATGAAAAGAATAAAATACTTAGGAATAAATCTTCCTAAAGAAACAAAAGACCTATATATAGAAAACTTTAAAACACTGATGAAACACTACGTTCATGGAGGAAGAATCAATATATTGAAAATGAGTATACTACCCAAAGCAATCTATATATTCAATGCAATCCCTATCAAGCTACCAATGGTATTTTTCAGAGAATTAGAACAAATAATTTCATAATTTGTATGGAAATACAAAAAACCTCGAATAGCCAAAGCAATCTTCAGAAAGAAGAATGGAACTGGAGGAATCAACCTGCCTGACTTCAGGCTATACTAAAAAGCAACAGTCATCAAGGCAGTATGGTACTTACACAAAGACAGAAACACAGACTAATGGAGCAAAATAGAAAGCTCAGAGATAAATTCACACACTTATGGAAACCTTATCTTTGACAAAGGAGGCAAGAAAGTACAATGGAGAAAAGGCAATCTCTTTAACAAGTGGTGCTGGGAAAACTGGTCAACCACTTATAAAAGAATGAAACTAGAATACTTTCAACACCATACACAAAAATAAACTCAAAATGGATTAAATATCTAAATGTAAGACCAGAAATTATAAAACTCCTAGAGGAAAACATAGGCAAAACACTCTCCGACATAAATCATAGCAGGATCCTTTATGACCCACCTCCACAGTAATGAAAATAAAAGCAAAAATAAACAAATGGGACCTAATTAAACTTAAAAGCTTTTGCACAATGAAGGAAACATCAAGGTGAAAAGACAGCCTTCAGAATGGGAGAAAATAATAGCAAATGAAGCAACTGACCTAGAATTAATCTCAAAAATATACAAGCAACTGCTGTAGCTCAATTCCAGAAAAATAAACGACCTAGTCAAAAAAATGGGCCAAAGAACTAAACACACATTTCTCCAAAGATGACAAACAGATGGCTAACAAACACATGAAAAGATGCTCAAGATCACTCATTATCAGTTCAGTTCAGTTCAGTTCAGTCACTCAGTCGTGTCCGACTTTTTGCGACCCCATGAATTGCAGCACGCCAGGCCTCTCTGTCCATCACCAACTCCCGGAGTTCACTCAGACTCACATCCATTGAGTTAATGATGCCATCCAGCCATCTCATCCTCTGTCATCCCCTTCTCCTCCTGCCCCCAATCCCTCTCAGCATCAGAGTCTTTTCCAATGAGTCGACTCTTTGCAAGAGGTGGCCAAAGTACTGGAGTTTCAGCTTTAGCATCATTCCTTCCAAAGAACACCCAGGGCTGAGCTCCTTTAGAATGGACTGGTTGGATCTCCTTGCAGTCCAAGGGACTCTCATGAGTCTTCTCCAACACCACAGTTCAAAAGCATCAGTTCTTCGGTGCTCAGCTTTCTTCACAGTCCAACTCTCACATCTATACATGACCACTGGAAAAACCATAGTCTTGACTAGACGGACCTTTGTTGGCAAAGTAATGTCTCTGTTTTCGATATGCTATCTAGGTTGGTCATAACTTTCCTTCCGAGGAGTAAGGGTGTTTTAATTTCATGGCTGCAGTTACCATCTTCAGTGATTTTAGAGCCCCCAAAAATAAAGTCTGACACTGTTTCCCCATCTATTTCCCATGAAGTGATGGGACCAGATTTATCCATCTTCAAAGCACGACCAGTTGAGCCTTTTTCACCATGCATCATTCTGACATTGATTATTCTGCCTCCTACTTCCCCATTTCGTATTCCTTGTGATTTCACTGGTCTCACTAAGATAACCCAGATAATGTTCTTGTTTTAGGTTTATTAGCAATCTTAATTCCCTTTTGAACACATTCACAGTTTTCTGGGGATTAGGACATCTCCTTGGTGGCTTTATTCTGCCCATCACTATTAAATATCACCTAAGTATTGCATGAGGCATAATTATACACAAATGTGTCCACAGTTACTCTGAAATTCAAATTTAGCTAGGCCTTCTGTATTTTATCTGTCCTACCTGATAGCCTTCACTCTGATCCTGGAATTCTGTTTCTACCAGTCTTCTTCCAGGGATTGGTATTGAGAACTCAACCTCTGTGCACTGGTACTGAATCAAGTCTCAAGGACAGAGGCTTGGGTGAAACAGAAAAGAATTACTAAATTGCTTTTTTCAGGGAAAGGAAAAAGTGTGTGTCCTTCAAAACTGTATGTCCCAACCCAGTTATATTTCATGAAGAATTTTATAGCAGTGGTTCAAGGGCAGGTTTTCTGATAAAGATTAGCATGTGTGAAGGGCTTTCACTCTTTGAATCTGGCCTCAGATGGTCTTCTTTGGAATGAAGAATGCAAATGTCTTCCATTTGTTAGACGGATTAGTTCTGCAAAGGCTTCCCTGGTGTCTCCAATGGTAAAGAATCTGTCTGCAATTCAGGAGACCTGGGTCTGATCCCTGGGTTGGTAAGTTCCCCTGGAGAAGGGAAAGGTTACCCATTTACTCATTCCAATATTCTTGCTTGGAGAATTCCATGGACAGAGGAGCCTGGTGGGCTACAGTCCATGGGGTCACAGAGTTGGAAATGACTCAGCAACTAACACTTTATTTCTTAGTTATGTAAAAAGTTCAAAGATATTGTTATGTGTATCCCTTAAGGGGGATCCAGGACCCTGCCTCTTGACTGCACTGTTGTTTCTTGGCTGCTCCTCCTTCATCTTTGTATCCCTTCCTTTTCCTGATTAGTAACCCTTTATTAAAGGCTTCCATGCCTAGGACCCCCACAGGATACTGCTTGATTTCAGGATCACAGACCATGTGTCAGGCTTCATTCCACATCAGGGCTTTGTGCTAACATCCTCCTTGGAAATTCCCATGTTTCCTGGGTCTGGTTGGATTTAACAGCTCAGACTACCAGCACCTCCTAGTGATGTCATCTACCCAACCCAGCTCCTATATGCTTTGCAGGACTCCTGAACTTCCAGCACCTCCCAGGGGTGTCATGTGTATAGCCTAGCTCCTGTTTGCCTTGCAAGTCTCCTGTCCAATCCTAGCATCTTTCACAGGGAGGCCAGGAAGTAGGTGATGCAAACACTCCACATTTCTCAGACAAGAGATGTGCTCAGGACTGAGTTCAGATCAAGCTGGGCAGAGATATCAGAAATAGAGCTGTACCAGGAAAAGTGGGTGGTCAATGCACATAGCACATATCAAACCAAAAGTTTTCAGAGTCAGATGGGTGGCATGACTTCACTGGGGCTGGGTGAGAAGACCCATGGGCAAGAAGACATTGAGAGAAGACCCACACTGGAGGATGGGTGGGAAGGATGTGTGAGGAGGAGGAGAGTTAATGAGATGGAGATAGGGAGGTAAAGGAGAGGAGGTGAAGAAGGCTAACTAGCTGACTTAAGAAAGAGAAATTTAGGCTGGCATAAAAGCAGGAGGCAGATCCACAGTCTGAGCTGTAACAGGTGAGGCAGAAGCAATATCCTGCATCCCAAGTCCCTCCGCACCAACGTGGAAACCTTGTGAGACCTTCCCCTTTCAGGGGAAGACTACCTGTAGTGTCCTTCTCGGGCAGGGTCACTCACTGAAAGTGCCTGCACTGCTATCTTCTTCTTTCACCTGCATAAACCTCCAGGGGTCCTGAAACTCCTTGCAGGGCTGCCCAGCATGTTAGCTGGAATTGCATAACCTCTCATTTGTTGTTTTTGTTCAGTCACCAAGTCGTACCCAACTCTTTGCAACCCTATAGGATGGAGCATACCAGGCTTCCCTGCCCTTCACCATGCCCCAGAGTTTTCTCAAATTCATGTCCATTTTGTCAATGATACTATTTAACCATCTCATCCTCTCCCACCCCCTTCTCCTTTTGCCTTCAATCTTTCCCAGCAACAGTGTTTTTTCCAATGAGTTGGCTCTTCACATCAGGTGGCCAAAGTATTGGGGTTTCAGCTTCAGTGTCAGTCCTTTAAATGAATATCCAGGGCTGATTTCCTTTCAGATTGACTAGCTTGATCTTGCTGCCCAAGGGACTCTCAAGAGTCTTCTCCAGCACCACAATTCAAAACACATCAATTCATCAACATTCAGCCTTCTTTGTGGCCCAACTCTCACATCCATACATGACTACTGGAAAAACCAGAGCTTTGACTATATAGACCTTTGCAGACAAAATGATGTCTCTGCTTTTTAATACACTGAATGGCTTATCATAGGTTTCCTTCCAAGGAGTAAATGTCTTTTAATTTAATAGTTGCAGCCACCATACACAGTGATTTTGAAGCTCGAGAGAATAAAACCTGTCACTGCTTCTACTGTTTTCTCTTCTATTTTCCATAGAGTGATGGGATCAGATGCCATGATCTTAGTTTTTTTAATGCTGAATTTTAAGCCAGCTTTTTCACTCTCCTCTTTCAAGCTCATCAACAAGCTCTTAAGTTCCTATTCATTTTCTGCCATTAGTGGTATCATCTGCATATCTGATGCTGTTGATATTTCTCCTACCAATATTGATTTAAACTTGTGGTTCATCCAACCCAGCATGTCTTATGATGTACTCTGCATATAAGTTAAACAAGCAGGGTGACAATCTACAGCTTTGTTGTATTTATTTCCCAATATTGAACCAGTCCATTGTTCCATGTATAGTTTTAACTGTTGCTCCTTGACCAGTATACAGGTTTCTCAGGAGGCAGGTAAAGTGATCTGGTACTACCATCTTTTTAAGAATTTTCCAGTTTGGTTTTGGTTTTTGTTTTTGTTTTGTTTTGTTTTTAGTGAGTGCAATTGTACAGTAGTTTGAACAATCTTTGGCATGGCCCTTCTTTGCAATTTGAATGAAAACTAACTTTTTCCAGTCCTGTGGTCACTGCTGAGTTCCAAATTTATTGACATATTGAGTGTAGCACTTAAAGCTATATCATGTTTTATAATTTTAAATAGCTCAGCTGGATTTCCATCACCTCCACTAGTTTGTTCTTAGTAATGCTTCCTAAGGCCCACGTAACTTCACATTCCAGAATGTCTGGCTCTAGGTGACTGACATCATGGTTATATGGGTCATTAAGATCTTTTTTTGTATAGTTCTTCTGTTTATTCCTGGCATCTCTTCTTAATCTCTTGTGCTTCTGTTAGGTCCTTATCATTTCTGTCCTCTATTATGCCCATCCTTGTATGAAATTTTCCCTTGATATCTCCAATTTTCTTGACGAGATCTCTAGTGTTTTCCAGTCTATTGCTTTCCTCTTTTTTGCATTGTTCATTTAAGAAGGCCTTCTTATCTCTCCTTGCTATTCTCTAGTACTCTGCATTCAAGTGGGTATATTTTGCCTTTCTCCTTTGCCTTTTGTTTTTCTTCTTTCCTCACCTATTTGTAAAGCCTCCTTAGATAGTCACTTTGCCTTCTGTATCTCTTTTTCTTTGGGATGGTTTTGGTCACTGCCTCCCATATAGTTTTAGACACTTCTGTCGATAGTTCTTCAGGTGGTCCGTCTGCCAGATCTAATCCCTTGTATCTATTCAACACCTCCAGTGTATAATCACTGAGGAATCTGATTTAGGTCTTACCTAAATGGCCTAGTGGTTTTCCTTACTTTCTTTAACCTAAGCCTGAATTTCGTAGTAAGCAGCTGATGATCTGAGCCATAGTCAGCTCCAGGTCTTATTTTTGCTGACTATACAGAGCTTCTCCATCTTTGGCTGCAAAGATGGGGAACACATGTATACCTGTGGTGGATTCATTTTGATATTTGGCAAAACTAATACAATTATGTAAAGTTTAAAAAATAAAATTAAATTTAAAAAAATAAAATAAATAAAATAAAATCATATGTAAACCCCCCCCCCCAAAAAAAAAGAATATATTCAATCTGATTTCAGTACTGACCATTTGGTGATGACCATGTGTAGAGTCCTCTCTTGTGTTGTTGGAAAAGGAGGCTTGCTATAACAAGTGTGTTCTCTTGATACAATTCTCTTAGCTTTTGCTCATTTCATTTTGTACTCCAAGATCAAATTTGCCTGCTACTCCAGGTATCTCAGCCTCTCATTATCAGGGCACATTTTTCCCAAAGAAAATTCTCAGTTTTCCAGACTTGTGAAGAAAGATCAAGAAGCACAGACACAATCTCTTCAAACACCTGCATCACAGGCAGAGGTGACCATACAGATGGGAACCAAAGAGTGGGACACCACTGCATGTTCCTATCCATCTCCCATGAAGAGGGTAATGCCTGGCATTCCTCTTGATCCATTTCTTATTTCTTCCTAGACTGTTGTCTTTTGTTCTAGATTAGCTTGTGACCTTATCTGAGAAAATGCATACATTTATTTTCATTTATCATCCTTTTGGCTTCAGATTCTAGCTGAATCTTACCCTGCTCCAATCACCCATGACTTGCTGGTAATTTAGAGACCAAATTCTTGGGCATTCAACATTTTGAGAGAAAAGGTGTTTTTTTGAGAATGAATTCTAGATTGACTTTGACAAACCAGAATGAATATATCCTGGAAATCTCAACTCCTTAGAAGTCTTTTCTATTCTCCTCTTTCAAGACAAAGGAGCAAATCACACTCACACATACACACACACCCCACAGCAAGCTCTTTTCAAGTAAGACTGCAAAAGTAGCTCGAAGGAACTTTTGATCTCAGAACCTCTGCAGGATAAAGACCTAGGGATCTGAATTTTTAACAAGCTCTCAGAGAGTCCTTAGGAAATGTTGGGAAACACCAACAAAACAACTGAAATGGGGTAAAGCCTCTTAGCCATGCTGGGCATGATTTCAGGTACTTTACACTATTGTTCTGTTTTATCCTAACATCAAATCAATACATAGCTATAATTTGTCCATTTGGCTAAGAGGAAACAGACACACAGAGGCTTTAAATAACTTATAAATGAAAGTTTATACTGGTAGTAAATGGTGGAGACAGAGGCAGAATTTGAATTAGTTCTTAAGCTCTTGTACTCTGGCATTCACTTACCTTGGAACTTACCAATGGTAGGTGAGAACCAGTGGACCCGTTTGTCCCCCAAGTGGACAAACACAGAAAAAGTTTACACAGAAGACCTGTGGGTTGAGCCTCAGTTGATGGTGGCCATGGCTGAATTTATAATGTTTCCTTATATTGGCTTTCCCCATTGCCCTTCCCCTGCTTCTTTCTCTTGCTACCTGATATTTCTTCCCAAAAGAACTATCTTTATGCAGACTTTTGTTTCAGATTCTGCTTTTTGGAAACCTAAGTTAAACATTTATTTACGTTAATCTAAGTTTTAGAGTTGCAAGAAAAATTCTATAACCCTTAAATGAAAGAGTCAAGTCATCTGCTTAACCACAATATGCTCATTTTCCTGGCTTTGCCTGATGCAAACTTGGAGTCATAGAACAATTGCAGTCATAGAACAATTCAGTGCTGGATCCCTGCTTGTGATTGCCATGCCCTAAGCATTTGTTTGCAAGGATGTTTCTACTGCATAAGTCCAAATGTTAATGACTTGGGTACATGAGGCATTTGAGATAGTCATACCTTTTATTGAAAAACCCAATAACTAGGCATTATGGTGGAGGTTAGACAGTGCAATGTAGAACAAATATTTTTAAGACGTGTTTTAGGACTCCCTGCCTTCATAAGATCTTCTGGCCAGCCACATGAAGACCTTCTCTCCTGGTTTGCCAACATGTCTGGTTTCCTCCCACCCTCCTACATAGTTGGAGCGCACACTGCAGTGAGACCAAGAGCCCAAAAAGTGGAATTTCCCTGAGAATCAATCTTACAGTAGATAATCACCCTATCCACCCCTAAGCCACCACATCAGTTTATATTCATAGCATTGGGTTCTTCCTTACACATTACAATCACATTTTTTGTTGTTTTCTTACATAATTTCTACCTCTTTCACTCATTCCTAGAATGGACAGTCATCACTAGCACTGACTTGACAAGAAGCTGACTCTTAAAGCATGTGCTGGACATGTGCAGGACATCTCTAGTGTCCCTGGTGAGTCAGTGAAGACAGATACAAGGGAACATTAAGGAAGAAACAATAAGCCACATCAGGAAGGGACTATAGAACTGAGAAGGTCACTGCATTTTCACAGAAACAGGTGAGCATTCAGCAGATGGTGAAGTTGGAAAGGAAAGGAGAAAAGGGCCACCTGAGTACTTGAGGATCTACACCCAGTGTGGCCCAGTGGGAGCATGGGTACCCAGGGACTGGTAAAATGGAGTGACCACAAGTTGTTGGGGTTTCACTCTTTGCACAATTTGCAATTCTAGTTGCTGATGGTGTAATTCAGTCTAAAGGCAGGAAGAGATGGACATTCCAGGTCAAAAAGAGAGAGGGGGAATTGGTCCTTCCTTTGCTTTTTTGTTCTATTTGGACTCTCAACAGATTGAAAGACATTGGTGAGATTGCTCTTCCTAACTCTCTTTACTTATTCAAATGCTAATTTCTTCCAGAAACACCCTCACAGCTACCTCCAGAAATGGGCAGGTGGTCCTCAAAGCACGATACAAGGCATACAGTCCTTTGCTTTCTGGTTCTGAGTAGAGACTCTATTTCTACACTTCCTTAAAATCTTGGCAGTTTTTAATTTGATATAAGCAACCAAAGCTGTTAGAATTATATTGAAAACAGGGGCAAATTGTCTTGAAGGAAAATAAAGATATTTTCTCACTGGTGAGTAAAACCATGAATATGATATATGAATTTTATTTTTTTTCTACTTAATGGTTTTGTTCTTGTTTGGTTGGGTTTTGTTTCTTTATTTGCTTACCTACTGATCTTGGTAAGGGAGCAACATTTGCCACCCCAAAATGTCTCTTAGGAGGGTGGATTATTTAGAGATGAGAATAATCAAGACCCAAAAGGCTAAGGAAGAAACTTTGGCATTCCCCATAACTGCCTAAATGAATGTGTAGATAAAGGGCCTGTTCCAGGAAGCTATCCCCATAGAAAACTATGGTGTAAACTGGCTGTGCAGACAGGGAGGAACTCACCAAAGTCTGTCTGTTAAAATTTCTCTCTGTGTCTCAAGCTGTCTCTGTGTGACCTAACAAACATTCATCTACCAAATCCTTGCTTTTCTATCTCATCAATAGTCTTTCTCCCCTTTGAAGTCCCAAACCCCTTCCCCCAATGTACTCTTTTGTCTTTAGCTGAAGATGGAATTTAAGGTGAGTGTTTTGGCCATTTAGATGAGTTACTCAGTTTTCCTGGGCTTCTCTCATGTAAACACGTCATTGAACTTTTGTATGATTTTCTTCTGTTAATCTGCCTCATGGTAATTTATTTCTTAGAATGACCAGAAGAACCTAGAGGTTCTTCCTCTCTGCCGTCTAAAGTGATTTTTAGAGAGCTGAGCATATCATGTAACATCTGAATAAGTATAGCATTGTTACTCATTTGAACCAGAGGCTGACAGCTGAGAGCTGCCCCTAAAACCATTGGAGAGTCTTCAGATAAAGCAAAATTAAGTTTATTAATTTACTGCAGCAAAGAAGAATACCACCTTGACAGAATTCTAGGAACATCTCAAAAAGAGAAACCCAGTGGGATAATTATAAGTTTTTAGTATGAGTCAGATCACTTTAACACAAGCCTTGAGGAAAGAAACTGGTAGGTACTAGAAAGAATTTTTGCATAATAGATTTAGGTTAGCAGTCACAGACAGACGAGGGTCTTGAAGTGAATATTGATGTATCAAGAAGTTAGTTTTGATAAGTAATCTATTTTGTGTGACTTCCAGTCTTATTTTCCAAGAGCAAGTTCTTTTCAAAGCAAAGTAGCTGAATTATGTTTGCTTGGTCCAATACTGTTTAATATAGAAAACAAAAAGGCCATTGATTACAATTCCCAGATGAAAGTGTTAGTCACTCAGTTGTGTCCAACTCTGTGATCCCATGGACTATAGCCCACAGGCTCCTCTGTTCATGGAATTCTCTAGGAAAGAATACTGAAGTTGGTTGCCGTTCCCTTCTCCGGGGGATCTTCCCAACCTAGGGATTAAACCCAGATGTCCTGCATGCCACCAGGAAATCCCTAGGTATGGGGACAAAAAATTGTTGCCTGTCATTCCAGTAAACAATGACTGTTGCCCCTCATCAACCCATCAGCTGCCCTCGATGGTGCACCCTGAGGGGAAATCAGGGTGGAGGAAAACAAGATACTGTCCCTAGATAGTTAAGATACACATCTAAGGAATAATTTCAATAAACCCAGATTCTGGCATCTTCACATACACAGAAAAGTGTTAAAATCATTAACTTGAGATGTCTATTTTTTTTTGTAATTAGCAGTAATCTTTTTATATTGATTTGCTTTTTGTTTTTAGCAAAAACTTCCATATATCCTGGCCTTTATATCTTCCTTTCCTCTTCAGAACTGTTCCTCGGAGTGATCTGAAAGGCTGTGTCCCAGGCTACGGTCCTCAGTAATGACTAGAATAAGACACAGCTTCCAACTTTTAGGTTGTACATGTTTCTTCTGTGTACAGTTTCCATATCTAACTATTACAGAACTTGTTAGGATACTTAAAATTAAATGTTAAGTAAGAGTGATTTGAAAAGTAAATGCTTTCTTCCAGATAATATACCTGCACAGTTCAGAACAGTTTACATCTACCCTGAAAATTAGACAAGGCTCATGTGCTAAGTTATGCTGACTTGTTCCTTCCAGTGACCAAGGAGTTCAGATGGCTTCAGTTCAGAAGTCAATGTCAGTTCATCTGGTAAGGTCTTTAATAAAGTCAACACTGAAATCAAGTTGTTCAAATTTTAAGCCCCTGGTTCTTCCACAACCTTCAGCCATTACCACTTGTGTAAGCATGATCTCTGGAATAAACCACATCTTCACAAAATTGAGATGATAGCTTACTGTACAACTTCCCAGCACCAGGCGCCATGCTAGAGACCAGTGATGAAGAAAGAAAAGTACCATATTCTGTGCCTCTAGAAGTTAGGAGCCTAGTGAGAGAGAAATCATTACAATAGAAGTGACTGATGCAATGATTGGGTTTACCAGACCCAGTGCATGTCCACCTGAAATATTGTTTATATTGCATGTATGTATATGTATTTAGGGGTAGAGGTGGCAGGGGTGGTGGTTGTTGTGAAAACAGATAAGAAGAATGGGGAAAGCGTAATGGAGGATTCAACTGGAATGGACTCTGAAAGGAATGCCTGTTTCCCCAGATAATGAAGGAAAGAAGTGGCATTCCTGGCAAAGGGACTATTGTATGAAACCTTAAGATGTATTGGTGATTTCAAGGCATTACATTCTCCAGGAGCGATTTGGCTCATTTCTGTGGATGACTTTCCCTATGGAAGTCCCCACCTGTGCAGAAGAGCTTGGTGCCATAAGTGGAAGATTCCATGATGGGGAGTCCTGCAGAGAGTCCTGTGGTACAGAGAGCAGAGTAAGCTGTTGAGATCACATTGACCAAGCAGGTGGCATAGAGGGAGAGGCTGGTTTTAGTTGAACTTCAGCTTAGAGCTTGGGAAGTTAGCACATTCCAAGGCAAAAGAATGAGCTAAAACCTAAAGATCTAACAAGGAGGGACAAATGTCAGAGCAGCCTCCCACTCTGGGCTGAGGATTTGAGGGCAGTGGCCATAGGACTACAGTCACACCCGTTGCTTACCCCAACAAGCTCTCAGACATCAGCATGGGAGCTCTGAGTCTTGTGAAGGCCGTGAATCTATAATATATCACAGAATCAAAATGACTTTCTTTCAAAATGCACATTGCTTCAGGCATGCTAAATGTTCTCTGAGCCCCAGTATACATAATTTATCTGCCATTTACAGTGCCCAGCACTCTTGGCTAGAGTGGCATACCAGTGAGGCTGCATGGGATGCCACTTGAATAGGCTTAACTGATTTTAGAGATCCTTAAGTGGAATTAGAGTAACTTTGTAGAAGACTGCCTCTCCTAATGAGGTCTAAGGAGGGAGAAATACAATGCTGTCAAAGCCAAGCTGTGTGCCCAGTGCAGTGAGATCAAAGAAACCTAAATGTTTGAGGTTGGAGCAGAGGAAAGTTTATTGCTAGGGCCAGGCAAGGAGAATGAGTGGCTCATTCTCAAAAGAGCTGTACTCCCTGATGGTTTTCAGGGAAGAGTTTGGGGTGAGGGAGCAAAATACCTGACTTTCTTCTGATTGGTTGTTGGTGAGGTAACAGATAGTGTTCCAGGAATCTCAATCACCAGTCTTCTGGTTCTGACCAGTCTGGTTTCTCAGCAGGTGGTCACCATCCTCCATCTGGGTGGGAGCCTTAGTTCCTGCAGAAGAACTCAAAGATAGTTTCAGATTGTTATTACATCCTTTGCAGAGGAACTCAAGGACTTTGTTTTATCACTGCAGTATTGTTTCTTGGCAGCATTTCCTTTCTTCCTGCCTTCCCTCACTACCATAGTTAGTAACTGCTTGAGTCTGCTCTTTGAAACTCAGGTAAGGCTAGGAGACTAAAGCCTTTTACTACAAAAAAAGAAATGGGGGCTTTTGTATCCAGGAGGGCCCTGCAGAGCCCTATTCAGTTTCAGTTACCCCTTTTCTTTGTTCTTTGTTTCTGTTTCCCCAGTCCACAAGCAGGAGTTCCAATCCTCAAAATCTAAATTCATTTTTTCTTTTCTGTCTTTTACAGGAAAGGGGCTTAAGTCATTGCTTAGATCCACTGGTTTCTGATGCTAGTGCATCTTCATATGCTTGTTCTGTTACATTTTTCATAGTCCAAGTTGGTGTTATAGAAAGCTATAACAAAGACATCTGGCAGGAAGTCTGATTCAGATGCTCATTCACCATCAGAGGTAGCAGAGGTTCTAATAGCTAAAGCAAAACCCAGAGACTACAGAAATGATTTTTCACTGGCTTGTTCTCCCAAAGCATGCCTACATAATCCTCTAGGTTTTCTGAAACTTCATTATTCAATTTACTGAATTTTAAAATACAAACTTGTAGAATTAGTTTTAAACTTAGTTCAAATTATGACTACTTTGATTAATATGCATATGCATTTTTGAGATGCTTGATAAATTCTAAAGGTTAAGATTATATATGTCTGACAGACCAGGCAGTATTTCCTCTAAAAATATATGGAACCTCTTTTTAAATTAGATTCTTGGAGCAGAACCTATGGGAATGCTTTGGGTTATTCAAAGGATGGAGATCTCAGTGATAGCTCCAAATCCATGGTTCTCAAAGTGTGGATCTTAGACCAGCAACATTAATATCACCTGAGATAATTACTTGTTAGAATTAGGCCTGAACCCAGACCTAAGAATATATTTTAACAAGCCTCCAGGTGATTCTGGTGCTGCTCAAATGTGAGAACCATTGCTCTAAGTTCATTTTTAACCACACAACCCCAACCTTTGATTTAGGGAATCTTCATCATCACCCTTATGTGAACCAGGTGTCATATACTCTTTTAAGCTTCCTGTATAATCTTATTAAATTAAAAAAAATTGTGGAACACTCTAATTTTACAGATGAGAGAATTGATTCTTAGAGAAGTTAAGTCATGTGTGCCCAAGGGACATAGGTGCAAGATACAAGGTACATAGGCTCATTTAAAGCCACCATCTACACCACCACACTAAGAATGAAATGTGTAGAGCCTCATTTAAAGGAGAGTTATCTGTTGGTGAAGAGGTACCAAGGATCAGAACAAGTAGTTATCAACCCTGCTGAATCTTAGCATCACCTGGTAAGTATTAGAGAGTTTCCCTTCATTTTTTATTGTTTTCTATATACGTAACACAAAATTTACTATTTACTATTTTAACCAATTACAATTCAGGGGCATTAAGTACATTCACAATGTTGTCCAACTATCACCACTGTCCATCTTAGAATGTTTTCATCACCGTAAGCAGCAACTATACCCATAAAATAATAAATCTGAGCTCCCCACTACCTTAGCCCTGGTAATCTCTATTTTATTTTCTGTACCTTTGAATTTATATATTCTAGGTACATCACAGATGTGGAATCATACCATTTGCTGTTCTTTTGTATCTTGCTGACTTCACTTAGTGGGCTTCTCCTGTGGCTCAGTGGTAAAGAATCTGCCTGCAATGTAGGAGATGCTGCTGATGTGGGTTTGATACCTGGGTCAGGAAGATTCCCAGTAGGAGGAAATGGCAACCCACTCCAGTATTCTTGCCTAGGAAATCCCATGGACAGAGGAGCCTGCAGGGCTACAGTCCATGGGATCACGAAAAGTGGGACACAAATAAGCATACACATACGCTATGTTACTTCACTTAGCATAATGCTTTTAGGGTTTATTCATATAGTAATATGTATCAGAATTTCTTTTTAACAATGAAGACTATTTCATTGCATGTGCATACTACATTGTGTTTATCCATTCTACTAATGATGAATATTTGGGTTGTTTTCACATATGGTCTATTATGAATAATGCTGCTCTGAACATTGGTATAATTATCTGGTTAAAACCTGGATTTCAATGATTTGGGGTACATGCTAGCAGTGGAATTGCTGGATCAAATGGTAATTCCATGTTGAACTTTTTGAGGAACTGCTTAACTGTTTTCCACAATGGCTGTACCATTTTACATTCCATTAGTAATGCACCAAGGTTCAAATTTCTCCACATCCTTCCAATACTTCAGTACAGTTCAGTTCATCGCTGAGTTTTGTCCAACTCTTTGCGACCACATGAATCACAGCACGCCAGGCCTCCCTGTCCATCACCAACTCCTGGAGTTTACCCAAACTCATGTCTATCGAGTCGGTGATGCCATCCAGCCATCTCATCCTCTGTCGTCCCCTTCTCCTCTTGCCCCCAATCCCTCCCAGCATCAGGGTCTTTTCCAACGAGTCAACTCTTCACATGAGGTGTCCAAAGTACTGGAGTTTCAGCTTCAACATTAGTCCTTCCAATGAACACCCAGGACTGATCTCCTTTAGGATGCACTGATTGGATCTCCTTGCAGTCCAAGGGACTCTCAAGAGTCTTCTCCAACACCACAGTTCAAAAGCATCAATTCTTCAGCGCTCAGCT
Source organism: Bubalus kerabau (assembly GCF_029407905.1). NCBI lineage: Eukaryota > Metazoa > Chordata > Mammalia > Artiodactyla > Bovidae > Bubalus > Bubalus kerabau. The sequence goes on along the minus strand of NC_073626.1, from coordinate 56,222,532 downwards.
TTCTTCACAGTCCAACTCTCACATACATACATGACCACTGGCAAAACCATATTCTTGACTAGATGGACCTTTGTTGGCAAAGTAATGTCTCTGCTTTTCAATATGCTGTCTAGGTTGTTCGTAACTTTCCTTCCAAGGAGTAAGCATCTTTTGATTTCATGGCTGCAGTCACCATCTGCAGTGATTTTGGAGCCCGAAAAAATAGTCTGCCACTCTTTCCATTGTTTACCCATCTATTTCCCATGAAATAGATGGGGCCAGATGCCATGATCTTTGTTTTCTGAGTGTTGAATTTTAAGCCAATATTTTCATTCTTTTCTTTCACTTTCATCAAGAGGCTCTTTAATTCTTCACTTTCTGCCATAAGAGTGGTGTCATCTGCATTCCTGAGGTTACTGATATTTCTCCCAGCAATCTTGATTCCAGCTTGGGATTCATCCAGCCCAGCGTTTCTCAAGATGTACTCTGAATAGAAGTTAAATAAGCAGGGTGACAATATACAGCCTTGATGCACTCCTTTTCCTATTTGGGACCAGTCTGTTGTTCCATGTCCAGTTCTGACTGTTGCTTCCTGACCTGCATATAGGTTTCTCAAGAGGCAGGTCAGGTGGTCTGGTATTCCCATCTCTTTCAGAATTTTCCACAGTTTATTATGATCCACACAGTCAAAGGCTTTGCCAATACTTACTTCCTTAAAAAAAAAAAAAATCATCTCTATGGGCATCAAGTATTACCTCACTACAGGTTTGATTCGGCAGAATTCATCAACAGTGTTATCTTGTTCAGAGCTTTTTGTGCTTGCAGGAGGTTTTTACTGTTTTGTTATTATGCCAATATCCTTATGAGCTATAGCTTTATTCAGATTTTCTACTTCATAATTCAGACTCAATAGATTGAGTGTTTCTATGAATTTGTTCATTTCACCTAGGTTGTTCAATTTGTTGATGTATATTTTTTCATAATTCTCTCTTGTAATCCTTTTTATTTCTGTAATATTGGTAGTAATATCTCCACTTTTCTTTCTGATTTTAGTAGTTTGAGTGTTCTTTCTTGATTTTTCTGAGTCAATATAGCTAAAGTTTTGTCAACTTAATTAATCTTTTCTGATAACCAATTTTTAATTTTATTGTTTTTCTATCTGTAATTTATTTATCTCTCTTCTAATCTTTATTCTTTTCTTTTGCTCATTTTTTGTCCTTTAATATCTTATTTTATTTATTCATCTTTAACTTTTTGTTTTGTATTGAGGTATAGCCAGTTAACAATGTTGTGACAGTTTCAGGTGAACAGGGAAGGAACTCAGTTATATATATACATGTATCCATTCTCCTCCAAACTCCCCTCCCATCCAGGCTGTCACATAACACTGAGAAGAGTTCCATGTGCTATATAGTAGATCCTTGTTGGTTAATCATTTTAAATATAGCAATGTGTACATGTGTATCCCAAACTCCTTAACTATTCCTTTCCCTCATTATTTCTCTGGCCAACAATAAATTCATTCTCTAAGTCTGAGTTTGTTTCCATTTTGTGAAAGTGAAAGTGTTAGCTGCTTAGCTGTGTTCTTCATTTTGTGACCCAATGAACTATAGGCCGCTAGTCTCCACTGTCCATGGAATTCTCTAGGAAAGAATACAGGAGTGGATAACCATTTCCTTCTCCAGGGGATCTTCCTGACCCAGGGGTCAAACCTGGGTCTCCTGCATTGCAAACAGATTCTTTACCATCTGAGCCACCTTCCATTTTGTAAGTAAGTTCATTTGTATCATTTCTTTTTAGATTCCACATATAAGGGATGTCACACAATATTTCTACTTCTCTGACATATTTTGTGTTGGGTTTGTTCCTCTTTTGCTAGTTCCTTAGGTGTAAAGTTAGGTTATTCATTTAAGGTCTTTTATCTTTATAAATGTATCTACAGCTGTAAATTTTCCTCTTAGCCCTGCTTATATTATATCCCATGCGTTTTCATTTTCATTGGTTGCTAAGTATTTTCTAATTTCCCTTGTGATTTCTTTTGGCCTATTGCTTGTTTAAAAGTATGTTGTTTTAGAAGAAGGGAATAGAACAGTGGCATCAGAAGCACAGAGGTAGGTGAAATGGGGATATGTTGGTCAAAGGGTACAAAGTTGAGGTTCTGTAGGATGAATTAGTTTATGTAATAATGTACAACATGGTGACTATAATTAATACAACTATATTGTATGCTGGAAACCTGCAAAGGGAGTAGACTTCAGGTACTCTCATGACCAAAATAAAAAGAATGATAACTATGTGAAGAAATAGATATATATTAACTAGCTTGACTGTAGTAATCATTTCAGTTATATATATATATATATATATATATATATATATATATATATATATAAATGTTGTGCTGTGCTCAGTCACTTCAGTCATGTCCCACTCTTACAACTTATTGACTGTAGTCTGCCAGGCTCCTCTATCCATGGGATTCTCCAGGCAAGAATACTGGAATGGATTACCATGCCCTCCTCTAGGGGATCTTTCCAACCCAGTAATCTAACCCATATCTCTGGCATCTCCTGCATCACAGGTAGGTTCTTTACCCACTGAGCCACCTGGGAAACCTAAATATATATATGTAAACATATGCTGCACACTGAAAATATATGCAATTTTTATTTTTAAAAGTGTGTTGTTTAATTTCTACAGACTTTGTATCTTCCAGATTCCTTCTGTGATTGATTTTTTTTTTTTCATTCTATTTCATTGGAAATTTCAACTGGGGATTTTTTAAGACAGTGATATTTATTATTTACATTATTTTAATCTATGCCAATTTATTAAGACTTTTTTGTGGCCTAACATATGGTCTATCCTGGAGAATATTGTATGTGCACCTGAGAAAAATATGTTTACAGCCATTCACTGATTTAATATTTTTCTTTAAACTGGCAATACCAGCTGATAGTGAGAATGCAGAGCAACAGAAACACTCATTCATTGATGACTAGAATACAAAATTTTAAGATAGTTTGGCATGTTCTTACAAAACTGAAAAAAAATCTTACCATAAAGATCCAGAAATCCACTACTGGAAATTCATTCACCCAAATGATTTGAAAACACAAAAACCTGTATATAAATATTTATAGCAGCATTATTAGTAATTCCCCAAACTGGAAGCCCTAAGATTCAGCAGATGAATGGATAGTCAAACTGTGATACATCTATTCATATGATTCAATCCATAGATGGGTGCTATTCAGCAATAAAAAAGGAATGAGCTATCAAATCATACTAAGGCATGGATAAAGATTAAATGCATATTGTTACCTGAAAGAAGCCAGTTTCTGAAGAGGCTACATACTTTATTATTCTATTTATAGGGCATTCTTGAAAAGGCAAAACTATATAAGCAGGTGCCACAGTTTTGGGAAAAGAGAGGTTTGACTAGGTAAAGCACCAGAAACTTTTTGGAATAGTAAAGCTGTTCTGTATGATGCTCTTTTGGTAAAAACATGCCATCATGCATCTGTCAAAAACTTTAGAGCTTTGTAGCACAAAGTGCAGAGTTTAATGCATGCAAATTTTAAAAACAACATTCAGGTGGTCAGAAAAACCCAGGATGAAATGTAGACTATGACCAAAACTGCTTACTATTACAGTGTATGATATAACCTCACTAAAGAAGATGGGAAAGAAAGATTCTGACCTAAATAACTTTGGAAATAAGTAGAGCTTGTGACTGAATGTAAAAGACACTTTTCATAATCCATGAGTGTGCGTGCTAAGTCGTTTCAGTCATGTCTGACTCTCTGTGACCCTATGGACCATAGCTCACCAGGCTTCTCTGTCCATGGAAATTCTCCAGGCAAGAATACTGGAGTGGGTTGTCATACCCTCCTCCAGGGGAATCTTCCCAATCTAGGGATTGAACCCACATCTCTTACATCTCCTGCATTGGTAGGCAGGTTATTTATCATTAGGACCACCTGGGAAGCCCCAATCACTGTACTCTTGCACAGATAAAAGTTTCACATTGGAAGAAAACTAAAATGAACCTTAGATAACGGAGACATGAGTGTGACCTCTTGTTGAGCTAATATAGAATCAAATGGATACATTTAGAAATATTTATAGATATGTGTGTAAGTAGGTGAAGTACATATATGTATTTCCTTGCTCTGTCAACTGAGAAGGCCTACAAACAAATATGTACCAGTAGACTTTATTTTGTTGGGCTCCAAAATCACTGCAGATGGTGACTGCAGCCATGAAATTAAGACACTTACTCCTTGGAAAGAAAGTTATTACCAACCCAGATAGCATATTGAAAAGCAGAGGCATTACTTTGCCAACAAAGGTCCATCTAGTCAAGGCTATGGTTTTTCCAGTGGTCGTGTATGGATGTGAGAGTTGCACTGTGAAGAAGGCTGAGCACTGAAGAATTGATGCTTTTGAACTGTGCTGTTGGAGAAGACTCTTGAGAGTCCCTTGGACTGCAAGGAGATCCAACCAGTCCATCCTAAAGGAGATCAGCCCTGGGTGTTCTTTGGAAGGAATGATGCTAAAGCTGAAACTCTGATACTTTGGCCACTTCATGCGAAGAGTTGACTCATTGGAAAAGACTCTGATGCTAGGAGGGATTGGGGGCAGGAGGAGAAGGGGGCGACAGAGCATGAGGTTGCTGGATGGCATCACCTACTCGATGGACATTAGTTTGGTTGAACTCCGGGAGTTGGTGATGGACAGGGAGGCCTGGCGTGCTGCAATTCATGGGGTCGCAGAGTCGGACATGACTGAGCAACTAAATTGAAATGAAAGGCACAGAAATTCACACAATATGTTATCAAAAAAGAACTCCAAGGAAACAAATTTATTTAATAAAGAGAGAAAATTAAACTCCAGTCTTGTACCAACTTTTATATATGGGCTTCCCTGCTGGCTCAGATGGTAAAATCTCTGCCTGCAATTGCAGGAAACCCTGATTCTATCCCTGGGTCAAGAAAATACCCTGGAGAAGGAAATGGCAACCCACTCCAGTACTCTTGGCTGGAAAATCCCATGGTCAGAGGAGCATGTGGCCCATGGGGTCGCAAAAAGTCAGACACGACTGAGCCACTTCCTGTATGTGTGTATGTGTATATATATATATGTAAGTATAGTTGACTTATAATGTTCTAGGTGCACAACAAGGTGATTCATTTATATAAATACACATATATTACTTTTGATATTTTTTCTATCATAACTTATAAGATACTGACTATAGTTTCTTATGCTATACAGTAAATATTTGTTGCTTGCTGCATATCTATTTTTAATTAGAAATCTAGCATTCTACTCATATTAAGTCAAACAAGTGGAATCAAAATGTCATAATTTTTTTAGTTAGGCAAAAATTTATATTTTCTAAAATATATGTATTATATACATATTTATATAATATGTATGCAAAAGCTTTTCTACTACACTTGATAAAGTCTTGATAAATAATATCAAAATTAAAAAAGAAGAGATGGAGAAATTAGAGGACATAAACTAAATAAAATGGGAGCACTGAATATGAAATAGAGAAAGTGAAATAAACTAGATAAAAGTAAAACATCATCATATATTGCAGTTACTTTTAAACATGAGTGCTCACTAAAAACATCTGGAGCTCTGGAGAAAAAAGCAATACCTGAGCATTTTCACTTTTCAAAAAATTTCAAGATACTTCTGATATGCATCTGGAATTTAAAAAGTGATTACAGGTTTTTCTATTAGATCCTAGTTTTGGTGATTTAAACTTTTATTTTCTGTTGATCAATCATGATACAATGGTATTAAGTGAGTAATAGTTACGTAATCACAGCAGTAAAAGATGTTTATCAGTTTTCACAGTCAGTAGCCAGACAAAAAATAAAAGATAATTACAATTCCAAGCCATAATGGAAACATGAGTATCTTAACAATATAAAATAATTACATACAATTTGGGGAGTCAAGGAGAGTGATGTGGTAAGTGGGAGACCATACAAGCACATGTTTTCATCAACCCAGCTAGTCTATGTCTTTTGGCTGGTGCATTTAATCCATTTACATTTAAGGTAATTATTGATATGTATTCTCCTATTACCATTTTCTTAATTGTTTTGAGTTTATTTTCTGTAGGTCTTTTCCTTTTCTCGTGTTTCCTGCTTAGAGAATTTCCTTTAGCATTTGTTGTAAAGCTGGTTTGGTGGTGCTGAATTCTCTTAACTTTTGCTTATTTGGAAAGCTTTTGATTTCTCTATTAAATCTGAAGGAGAGTCTTTCTGGGTAGAGTATTCTTGGCTGTAGGTTCTTCTCGTTCATTACTTTAATGTATCACTCCATTCCCTTCTTGTTTGTATAGTTTCTGTTGAGAAATAAGCTGATAGTCTGATAGGAGTTCCCTTGTATGTTATTTGTTGCTTTTAAAATTTTATCTTTGTGTTTAATTTTTGTGAGTTTGATTGCTATATGTCTTGGTGTGTTCCTCCTTTGATTTATCAGCTGATTTAAATTCCTTCCTAGCATTCTCCATGCTTCCTGGACTTGGTTAATTATTTCCTTTCCCACATTCAGGCAAGTTTCCTGAACTTTCTGTTTCCCATAGTTTCCCAAGCTATTTTCACTTCAAATATTTTCTCAGGTCCTGTCTCTCTCCCTTCTTCTTCTGGGACCCCTAAAATGTGAATGCTTGTTTGTTTAATGTTGTCCCAGAGGTCTCTTAAGCTGTCTTCATTTCTTTACATTCTTTTTTCTATGTTCTATTATGTGGCAATGATTTCCAACATTCTGTTCTCCAGGTCATTTATCCGTGTTTCTGCCTCAGTGATTCTGCTATTGACTCCTTTTAGTATGTTATTTATCTCTGCTTGTTTGTTCTTTAGTTCTTGTAGATCTTTAGTAATCATTTCTTGAATCTTCTCAATCTTTGCCTACATTCTTTCCCGAGATCCTGGGTCATCTTCACTATCATTATTCTGAATTCTTTTTCTGGAAGATTTCCTATCTCCAATTCATTTAGTTGTTTTTCTGGGATTTTATCTTTTCCCTTCATCTGGGACACAATTTTTGCTTTTACATTGTGATTAACTTTCTGTAATATGGTTTTGTGTTTCAGCCACTGTGAGACTGCTTATTCTTGCTTCTGTCTGCCCTCTGATGGATGAAACTAAGAAGCTTGTGTAAGATTCTTGAGCTAGGGACTAGCTCAGTAAAGCTTTAATCCAATAATCTGTGATGGGTGGGGTTGCAATCCCTCCCTGATAGTTGCTTAGCCTGAGACAACCCAGCCCTGGGGTCTATGGGCTCTATGGTAGTATTAATGGTGAACTCCAGGAGGATTTATGCCAAGGGGGACCTTCCAGTGCCCCCATCCCTGTGGTGAGCCCCTGCTGACCCACGTCTCCACAGGTGGAGTTTTTTTTTTGGTGGGTTTCAGTGTCCTCCTGTCAATGGTTGTTCAAATTTGCTAATTGCAAATTTGGTGTTCTTACAGGAGGAGATGAGTAAACATCCTTCTATTCTGCCATTCTTGAACTGGAAGCCTCAACTTTCTTTTAACCACAAAATACATTCACTTAATTAAATTCAGTATAAATTTATCTAATCCTGACCATGCATAAAACTTTTCTCAGTTTCTTTTTCACAGTCTTCTATCACTTTCTGTATCCATATTAGTTTGTCCCTAAAAATAGGGACACTCAAAATGATCAGCTCTAGGACAAATTATTTTTCCTTAACCAAATACGTTTTCACTCCTCATACATACTTTTGTTGAAACAACTCACCCTAATTGCCTTGCATGTGGAAAGGTTCCTTTGTTATTTCTCGTAGCTTTAGTCACATATTACAAATTTAACTTATAAAAACCTTAATCTCTAGCAAAAACTGACAGGTAGTAAGTAATTGTAAACTGTTTTTCATACCATCATTCCTGATTGGAACATCCCATGAAACAGCCCCATGAAATACAAAACATTTATTTATTCACTGTAGTACAAGACATGTATCTAATAAACCCAAACATCTTTAGTTTCTCTCCAGTAAGTAGGTAAATGTAAGCTTATTTAGCAATTAATGTTCCAGTATCTTATTTTCTTTGGAAATGACCTAACTATTCAATAAACATTTATCTTTTAACTTCTTAAGGCAATGGAATCCCACTCCAGTACCCTTGCCTGGAAAATCCCATGGACGGAGGAGCCTGGTAGGCTGCAGTCCGTGGGGTCGCTAAGAGTCGGACACGACCGAGCGACTTCACTTTGACTTTTCACTGTCATGCATTGCAGGAGGAAATGGCAACCCACTCCAGTGTTCTTGCCTGGAGAATCCCATGGACGGAGGAGCCTGGTGGGCTGCCGTCTATGGGGTCGCACAGAGTCGGACACAATTGAAGCGACTTAGCAGCAGCAGCAGCAGCAGCAGCAGCAGCAGCAGCAGCAGCAGCAAAACTCTAGAGTTTTAAGTTACCAAGTATCTGGAGAGATCATTTTAAGTTAACTTTTAAAAGTAATTATTTCTCGTTTACCCAAAAACTTTCATCTCATTTGTACTTAACTTACTGATAAGAATTTTACCAGACCAGGTTATTTTTTGCAGATGTATTTATTAATATAACATAGAGCAATACCTTATATGACTTCTATTAAACCTAGGTGCAATAAAAGTATTATACTTAATTATACTTAATGTTGATGTCTCTTCCAAGACATGTCTATATTAATTAGATTAACAAACTTAATCTTATCTTAATACCCAGTATTAATTTAATATTGAATATTTCCCAGTTCATATGAACCAGAAAGTCATTTTGGCTAGGTTTTTCATATTTAGAAATATTTAGTTTGGAAATACTTACTTTTAAGTCAATTAAATAGAGCTCTTAAATAATTTTGATAATATTTTTCAGAGATAGAGGCATCTCATATGTGTAAAGTATACTAAAGATTTTATAGCTTAACTTAAAGAAAAAAAAAACATAGTTATGAATCAAGCGTTGCAATATAAACTTGTTGGTTTATATTGCTGATTTAAACAGTTGGGATAAATTAAATTTGCTTGGTTAGATGACTTAGGCTTTACTATTTGTGGAAATGACTTTTATACTCGACCTTGGTAAAATTCTAAGGAGGATATGAATTAGATTTTCAGCTGAGGGAGGCTTTCTAGCAGTATGAGTTTAAACTGTCATTTTATTTCATTTTTCCTTTTCCTTTGGTCTCACGTTCTACCTGATTGAACTAATTAGGCTCAGTTTCAGGTCCCTGTGGCCTGTACTTTTCTGATTTGTAGAGATTTGCAAGACAAAAACAGTTGCTTTTAACTCTTCAAAGAAAGGGTCTGTCCCCTAAACAATATTAAAATAAAGATCTGCCCAGCTATAAATTCTGTATCAGTGAGATTTCTAACTAAGCTGAAATTTAAGAGTTCTATTAATATATTCTAGATTTTAAGGTTTAATTTATCATATCTCTTAAAGCTTGCATAAGACATTTAACAAAAGTCTTCTTTCTGAGTTAAAACCCCAAATATTAGTTCTCAGTTTTACTTTAAGGCTCAATTGACTTATAAGATTTTTTCTAGTATGTTTAATTAACACTTTCTGAGGGATAGGTTGATATGCCTTGTCTATATTTGTGTGTGTGTGTATATATATATGTGTGTGTGTGTGTGTGTGTGTGTGTACACATGTATATATACATGTATGTGGCTGCAATGTGGGATACCTGGGTTTGATCCCTGGGTTGAGAAGGTCCCTTGGAGAAGGATATGGAAACCCACTCTAGTACTCTTGCCTGGAAAATTTCATGGGCAGGGGAGCCTGGTAGGCTACAGCTCATGGGGTCGCAAAGAGTCGGACATGACTGAGCGACTTCACTTTTCTTTCATACATAGAAAATCTCAATTCTGTCAACTTTTATACTTTAATCTTTAGTTTTCTTTAGGACCCAGTGAACAAGTTTTCACATCACAGGAGGAATCGTAGAAGCTTTTCTTTCTTTTTATTTCCATTTTATCTATTTTTATATAAAAGGCTCTGGGATCCCCACAGAGGGCTTGAGCCAAAGAACTCAAGTTGAGCTATCAGTCTTGATTACTTGGCCTGATTGTTGCCTCAAATACTTGACGGTCAAGTATCTCAGTGTAATTTTTTTTTCTCTTTACCCTTTAAATATATATACATATTTATAATAAATATGTATATAATGTATATATCATATAGATATATAATATCTGTGAATATATAAATATAAAATATATAAGTATGCATATATATTTAAGCTAGGAATGACTTGAGCTGACCTGTTTGGCCTTTAATGTTGGGGACCAGTAGGGGGTCCCTTTTGGACCATTACAATTTTGGTACTGTAATATCAAAACCTTGTGCTTTAATCTCTTAAGTGTTTGTTTTATTTATCACATTTTAAATAACCATCTAAGATTCTTTATTCATTTTGGATAAATCTCTCTAAGAATTCTTGTTTATTGGGGAAAAAGTCTCTAGACTTTTCCTACAGTTTTGTTTTTTTTTTTTTCTGTTACTCAACCTAATCAACATTAATTATTCTAATGTTTTTGGTAGCATCTATAGAGCCATTGCAGGGAAGTTGAATGTTTTGCCAAAAGTTTTATTCTTGTTTTATGTTTGAAGTATTCATTGATAAAAGAAAGCACTTGTTACACACACATAAACAGCTTCAATTTTTAATAGACTATTTAACAATTTCAATATACAGTCATTAAAAGAAAATAAATAGAAACAATAGAGAGAAGTAAAGCCTATACATCACAAAACTGGGCTGACACCTACATGCAGATTTGAACAGCAGTAGGAAGTCCCATATAACAGCAATCTGCAGTCCCAGTTGGGAAAAGGTCTTGGGCAGTGAGTCCATTTTACTGGTGAAAATTCAAATTGCAGATTTGGAGGGTTCCCACTTATAATCCCAGGCCACAGATGGATATTTTCATCTGTTTTCATGCAAAAGTACAACTGGTTTTTCTTTAATTTTTACAATGCTGTTTGTTTCACTTTGTGAGTCATAGAGGTCCTAGACCCTGGGGACTGGCCAGGTTCCTGGGGGCTTAAGAAATTCCAAGGCTCCTTTTCTTATGTAAAGTGCTACTTGACTTCCTGGTAATAACTGGTGTGCCTACAGGCGGGCATGTAGTCCTGTCAGGGCCATAAATCAATCAGAGGTCTGTTCCTCTACTTCTGTAGACAGAACAAGACTATCTCCATTTTAATTTCCTTAACACCAAGAACATGACAGTGCTTCCCAAACCAGTTTTTCTTATTTGATTTAAATTAAGGAAATTCTTATGTTAACTATTAGATACATTTTTTCATATTTTATTTTTATAGGCAGCACTGAAATAGTTGTTTATAATGAAAGTTCTCTAAAAATTTACCAGTTTTCTCCAGTTTAAAGTATCCATCATCTATCTACAAGTGAGATATATATTAAGAGTGATTCAGGGGATTGGTCAACAGAATTGCGAGATAACCCCTTCTTACAAAAACACCTAAATTGCAACTACTGAAAAATTATTGACAAAAAAATGCTAGAACCTACCAAAAAAGATATCCTATATACAAAGGCAAAGAAGAGGCCACAAAGAAACAGTAGGAAGGACCCAATCACAACAAAATTAAACCTCATACCACCAGGTTGGGGACACACAAACTGAAATATAATTATACTACAAAAGTTCTCTAACTAGAGCTAAAGTCTTGAGCCCCACATCAGTTTTCCCTGCTTGAGGGCCTGGTAATGGAAGGAGGAGGTCCTAGCGAATCTTGCTTTGAAAGCCAGCAGGGTTTGATCACAGGAATTCCACAAGAATAAGAAAAACAGAAATTCCACTCAGGGAGGGCACATGTATAGTCCAGTGAGCATCAGGACCCAGGGGAAAAAAAAATAGTGACCACATAAAAGTCTGGGCCACACTTATCTGCTGGTAAAAGAGGATCTCCTGTGGAGGTTGGAGGTGACTGTGACTCACAGCAGGGACAGACACTGGCAGTGGTATTTTTGGTGAATACTAATTTGTGTGAGACTTCCCAGAAGCCAACATTGCCTCCTCAAGACCCAGTCCCACTTAACAGCTGTAGGCTACAGTACTGGGATGCCTCAGGCCAAACAACCAACAGAGTGGGAACACAGCGCCCATCAGCAGACAGGCTACTTAAAGTCTTCCTGAGCATGACTTGACCCTCCGGTGGGGGAAAACAAAACAAAACAAAATGCTCCAGCCATGAACCTGCCAGCAGGAAACCTGTACAAGCCTCTTATACAGTCTTATCTACCAGAGGACAGAGAGTAGATGCAAGAAAAACTGCAATCTTGCAGCCTGCCGAATAGGATCCAAAATCACAGAAAATTAGATAAAATGAGATGGCAGAGGAGCATATTTCAGATGAAGGAGCAAAATGAAATATCAGAAGAGTGACTAAGTGAAGTAGCAGTTCAGTCGCTTACTTATGTCCAACTCTTTGTGACCCCATGAATTGTAGCTTGTCAGACTCCTCTGTCCATGTGATTTTCCAGGCAAGAATACTGAAGTGGGTTGCCATTTCCTTCTCCAGGGAAGTGAAGTGGAGATAGACAATTTATAGGAAACAGAATTCAGAGTGATGATAGTAAAGATGATTCAAGATCTCAGAAAAAAAATGGAGGCAAAGACAGAAAATACAAGAAATATTTAACAAAGACCGAGAAGAACTAAATAAGAAACAAACAGAGGTGAAAAATACACCAAAATTAAAAATACAATAGAAGGAATTAAAAGCAAAATAATTGAGGCAGAAGAATGGACAAGAGAACTGAAGGAAAGAATGCTAGAAATCACTCCCAAAGAATAGAATAAAGAAAAAAAGAATGTAAAGAAATGAAGACAATCTATTAGACCTCTAAAACATCATTAAATGCATCAATATTTACATACAGGGGTACCAGAAAAAGAAGAGAGATAGAAAGGACCTGAGAAATATTTGAAAAGGTAATAAATTAAAAATCTCCTAACATTGGAAAGAAACAGTCACCCAAGTCCAAGAAGTTCAGAGAGTCCCTGACAGGATAAATCCAAGGAGGAATATAGTAGTCAAACTAATAAAAAGTAAATTTAAGATTTATTAAAAGTAACAAGGAAAAAGTAACAACTAGGTTACAAGGGAGATCCCATAAGATTATCAGCCGATTTCTCAGCAGAAATTCTGCAGGCCAGAAGGGAGTGGCAAAATATGTATAAAGTGATGAAAGGGAAGGACCTACCTTCAATACAATGAAGTATTTTCTTTCTAGGGGGTTCTTATTCACATTCATTGGAGAAATCAAATGAATTATAGGCAAGCAAAAGTTAGAGAATCCAGAACCATGAGACCAGCTTTACGACAAATGCTAAAGCAATTTCTCTAAGCTGAAAAGACCACCACTAGAAACAAGAAAGTTACAAATGAAAAAGCTCACCAGTAAAGAAACCATAAAGTGAATGTAGAAAATGACCTACACACAAATATGATCTCAAAACCGGCAATTGTGAGAAGAGGAGAGCACAAATGCACAATATGGAAAATGAGTTAGAAATTAAAAGACCAGCCATATAAAAGAACCTTGTTTACATATAGACTGCTACATCAAAACTTCATGATAACTGCAAAACAAAAGTCTACAATAGACACACACAGATAAAGAAAAAGGAATCAAATATAATGCTAGTCATCAAATCACAAATGAGGAAGAAAAGTTAAAAAACTACAAAAACAAATCCAAAACAACAAAATGGCAATTGGTATATATATATATATATATATATATATATATATATATATATATGATTACCTTAAATGTAAATGAATTAAATGTTCCAGCTGAAAAGATGTAGATTGGCTGAATGGATGTAAAAACATACCTGTATGTATGCTGTCTAAAAGAGACCCACTTCAGATAGAGGGACACAATAACAGGATAAGTGAGAGGATGGAAAAAGTTATTCAATGCAAATGGAAATCAAAAGAAAACTGGAGTAAAAATATTTAAATCATACAAAATATACTTTAAAATACTTTTAAAAGAGCCGAATGATGACACATGATGATCAAAGGGTCAATCCAAGAATATATATCAATTGTAAATATCTTTACAGCAAACATATAAGCACCTCAATATATAAGGCAAATGCTAATAGCAATAAAAGAAGAGACAGTAGCATAATAATAGTGGGTAACTTTAACAACCCACTTTCATCAACAAACAGATCATACAGATGGAATATTAATAGGAAACACAGACTTTAAATGGTGCATTAGATCAGATGGATTTAATTAATATTTGTAGAGCATTCCATCTGAAATCATCAGAATATACATTCTTCTCAAGCACACGTGGAACATTCTCTAGCATTGATCACATTCTGGAATACAAAGCAAGCCTCAATAAATTTTAAAAAATTCAAATCATATCAAGTATGTTTTCTTTTTTTAATTAATTAATTTATTTTAATTGGAGGATAATTGCTTTATGATTTTGTGATGGTTTTTGCATATATCAACATGAATCTGTCACAGGTATGCATGTGTCCCCCTCATCCTGAACCCATCTCCCTCCCCACCCTATCCCTCTGGGTTGTCCTAGAGCACTGGCTTTGTGCACCCTGTCAAGCATCTTTTCTGACCACAAAGCTAAGAGATTAAAAATCAGCTAAAGGGGAAAATTGCCAAAAAAACAAACAAACAAACAAACAACCGTGGAGGCCATACAACATGCTTCTAATCAACGAGTGAACCACTGAAAAAAACAAAGAGGAATTCAAAAAATGTTTAGAGACAAATGAAAACAAAATCATAATGATCCAAAAGCTATGCAATGGTGCAAAAACATTTCTATCAGGGAAATTTATAGCAATAAAATCTTACCTCAGGAAACAAGAAAAATCACAAATAAACAACCTAAGCTTACACTTAAAGCAACTAGAGAAAGAATAAAAAACCAAACCCAAAGTTAGTAGATGTATAGATATCATAAAGATCAAAGCACAAATAAGTGAAAGAGAAATGGAAAAATATATATAAATATTCAATGAAACTAAAAGCTGATTCTTTGAAAAGATAAGCAAAATTGATAAATATTTTGCCAGATTCATCAACAGAAAAGACAGAGGGCTCAAATCAATAAGATAAGTGAAAATGGAGAAGTTATAGCAGACAGAAAAACAAAGAATCATAAGCACCTAAAAGCACTGTACACCAATAAAATGAAAAACATGGAGGAAATGGACAAATTCTTAGAAAAGTACAATCTCCCAAGACTGAATCAATAAAAATAGAAAATATGAACAGATAATCACACATAATGAACTTAAAACTATGATTTTACAACTTCCAACAACCAATGTCCAGGATGAGATGGCTTCACAGGCAAACCGTATTAAACATTTAGATAAGACTTAGCACATATTTTGAAACTATTCCAAAAAATTTCAGAGAAAGGAATATTGTCAAATTCATTCATTCTATGAGGCCATCACTCTGATACCATAACTAAAGATACCACAGAGCAAGAAAATTACATATCAATAACACTTATAGATGTGAAAATCCTCAACAAAATGCTAGCAATTCCAAAAAACTTTTGACAAAATTCAGTACCCATTTATGATAAAAAGGCTCCAGGAAGTGGGTACTGAAGAAGCATATCTCAACATAAAAAATGTCATATATGTCAAACCTACAGCTAACAACATATTCAATGGTTAAAAGTATAAAGCATTTCTTCTAAGATCAGGAACAAAGATGTCTACTCTTAAGATTTTTTTTTCACCACAGTTTTGAAAGTCCTACCCACAGCAATCAGAGGTGGAAAAGAAATAACAGAAATCCAAATTGGAAAAGAAGCAAATATGTCACTGTCTGTAGATGAAATGACACTATACATAGAAAGTCCTAAAGATTTCACCAGAAAAACTAGTAGAGCTAATCAATAAATTTGATAGTCATAGGATATAAAATTAATACAGAAATCTTTTGCATTCCTATAACTAACCATGAAAGATTAGAAAAAGAAATAAACAATCTCATTTACCATCACTTCAAAAAGAATAAAATACCTATGAATAAATCTGCTTAAGGAGAAAAAAGGCTTCTACTCCCAACAACTATGAGATGCAAGTGAAAGAAATCAAAGATGACACAAACTGATTTAAAGATATGTTCTTGGATTGGATGAATCAATATCGTGACAGTGATTATACTACCCAAGACAGTCTACAAATTCAATGTAATCCCTATTAAACCATCAACTGCATTTTTCACTGAACTAGAGAAAAGTATCTTAAAATTTGTTTGGAGACACAAAAGACACAGAATAGCCAAAGGAATCTTGAGAAAGAAAACTAAATCTAGAGAATCAGGCTCCCTACTTCAGACTACAGTTCAAAGATAACATCATCAAAACAGTATGAAACTGGCACAAAAATACAAAAACAGATGAATGGAAGATGATCAGATTAGATCAGATCAGTCGCTCAGTCGTGTCCGACTCTCTGCGACCCTATGAACTGCAGCAGGCCAGGCCTCCCTGTCCATCACCATCTCCCGGAGTTAACTCAGACTCACTTACATAGAGTCAGTGATTCCATCCAGCCGTCTCATCCTCTGTCGTCCCCTTCTCCTCCTGCCCCCAATTCCTCCCAGCATCAGAGTCTTTTCCAATGAGTCAACTCTTTGCATGAGGTGGCCAAAGTACTGGAGTTTCAGCTTTAGCATCATTCCTTCCAAAGAAATCCCAGGGTTAATCTCCTTTAGAATGGACTGGTTGGATCTCCTTGCAGTCCAAGGGACTCTCAAGAGTCTTCTCCAACACCACAGTTCAAAAGCGTCAATTCTTCAGCACTCAGCCTTCTTCACAGTCCAACTCTCACATCCATACATGACCACAGGAAAAACCATAGCCTTGACTAGACGAACCTTTGTTGGCAAAGTAATCTCTCTGCTTTTCAATATGCTATCTAGGTTGGTCATAACTTTCCTTCCAAGGAATAAGCGTGTTTTAATTTCATGGCTGCAGTCACCATCTGCAGTGATTTTGGAGCCCCCAAAAATAAAGTCTGATGCTGTTTCCACTGTTTCCCCATCTATTTCCCATGAAGTGGTGGGACTGGATGCCATGATCTTCGTTTTCTGAATGTTGAACTTTAAGCCAACTTTTTGACTCTCCACTTTCACTTTCCTCAAGAGGCTTTTGAGTTCCTCTTCACTTTCTGCCATAAGGGTGGTGTCATCTGCGTATCTGAGGTTATTGATATTTCTCCCGGCAATCTTGATTCCAGTTTGTGTTTCTTCCAGTCCAGCGTTTCTCATGATATACTCTGCATAGAAGTTAAATAAGCAGGGTGACAATATACAGCCTTGACGAACTACTTTTCCTATTTGGAACCAGTCTGTTGTTCCATGTCCAGTTCTAACTGTTGCTTCCTGACCTGCATACAGATTTCTCAAGAGGCAGATCAGATGGTCTGGTATTCCCATCTCTTTCAGAATTTTCCACAGTTTATTGTGATCCACACAGTCAAAGGCTTTGGCATAGTCAATAAAGCAGAAATAGATGCTTTTCTGGAGCTCTCTTGCTTTTTCCATGATCCAGCGGATGTTGGCAATTTGATCTCTGGTTCCTCTGCTTTTTCTAAAACCAGCTTGAACAGCTGGAAGTTCACAGCTCACATATTGCTGAAGCCTGGCTTGGAGAATTTTGAGCATTACTTTACTAGTGTGTGAGATGAGTGCAATTGTGCGGTAGTTTGAGCATTCTTTGGCATTGCCTTTCTTTGGGATTGGAATGAAAACTGACCTTTTCCAGTCCTGTGGTCACTGCTGAGTTTTCCAAATTTGCTGGCATATTGAGTGCAGCACTTTCACAGCATCATCTTTCAGGATTTGAATAGCTCAACTGGAATTCCATCACCTCCACTAGCTTTGTTCGTAGTGATGCTTTCTAAGGCCCACTTGACAGCACATTCCAGGATGTCTGGCTCTAGGTCAGTGATCACACCATCGTGATTATCTGTGTCATGAAGATCTTTTTTGTACAGTTCTTCTGTGTATTCTTGCCATGTCTTCTTAATATCTTGTGCTTCTGTTAGGTCCATACCATTTCTGTCCTTTATCGAGCTCATCTTTGCATGAAATGTTCCTTTGGTATCTGTGATTCTCTTGATGAGATCCCTAGTCTTTCCCATTCTATTGTTTTCCTCTATTTCTTTGCATTGATCACTGAAGAAGGCTTTCTTATCTCTTCTGGCTATTTTTGGAACTCTACATTCAGATGCTTATATCTTTCCTTTTCTCCTTTGCTTTTCACTTCTCTTCTTTTCACAGCTATTTGTAAGGCCTCCCCAGACAGCCATTTTGCTTTTTTGCATTTCTTTTCCATGGGGATTGTCTTGATCCCTGTCTCCTGTACAATGTGAGGAACTTCATTCCATAGCTCATCAGGCACTCTATCTATCAGATCTAGTCCCTAAAATCTATTTCTCACTTCCACTGTATAATCATAAGAGATTTGATTTAGGTCATTCCTGAATGGTCTAGTGGTTTTCCTGCTTTCTTCAATTTAAGTCTGAATTTGGTAATAAGGAGTTCATGGTCTGAGCCACAGTCAGCTCCTGGTCTTGTTTTTGCTGACTGTATAGAGCTTCTCCATCTTTGGCTGCAAAGAATCTAATCAATCTGATTTCGGTGTTGACCATCTGGTGATGTCCATGTATAGAGTCTTCTCTTGTGTTGTTGGAAGAGGGTGTTTGTTATGACCAGTGCATTTTCTTAGCAAAACTCTATTAGTCTTTGCCCTGCTTCAATCCGTATTCCAAGGCCAAATTTGCCTGTTACTCCAGGTGTTTCTTGACTTCCTACTTTTGCATTCCAGTCCCCTATAATGAAAAGGACATCTTTTTTGGGTGTTAGTTCTAAAAGGTCTTGTAGGTCTTCATAGAACCGTTCAACTTCAGCTTCTTCAGTGTTACTGGTTGGGGCATAGACTTGGATTACTGTGATATTGAATGGTTTGCCTTGGAAATGAACAGAGATCATTCTGTCATTTTTGAGATTGCATCCAAGTACTGCATTTCGGACTCTTTTGTTGACCATGATGGCCATTCCATTTCTTCTTTGGGATTCCTGCCCCCAGTAGTAGATATAATGGTCATCTGAGTTAAATTCACCCATTTCAGTCCATTTCAGTTCGCTGATTCCTAGAATGTCGACATTCACTCTTACCGTCTCTTGTTTGAGAACTTCCAATTTGCCTTGGTTCGTGGACCTGATATTTCAGGTTCCTATGCAATATTGCTATTTACAGCATCAGACCTTGCTTCTATCACCAGGCACATCCACAGCAGGGTATTGTTTTTGCTTTGGTTCCATCCCTTCATTCTTTCTGGAGTTATTTCTCCACTGATCTCCAGTAGCATATTGGGCACCTACTGACCTGGGGAGTTTCTCTTTCAGTATCCTATCATTTTGCCTTTTCATACTGTTCATGGGGTTCTCAAGGCAAGAATACTGAAGTGGTTTGCCATTCCTTTTCCAGTGAACCACATTCTGTCAAATCTCTCCACCATGACCCGCCCATCTTGGGTTGCCCGCCGGCCTGGCTTAGTTTCATTGAGTTAGACAAGGCTGTGGCCCTAGTGTGATTAGATAGAAAGTCCATAAATAAATCTGCCCACCTATCGTCAATTAATCTACAACAAAGTAAGCAAGCAAGACTATACAATGTAGGGAAAACAGTCTCTTTAATTAATGGAACTATGAATACTGGACAGCTGCATGTAAAAGTAAATGAAATTATAACAGTCTGGAACACCATACACAAAAATAAACTCAAAATTGATTAAAGATCTAGATGTAGGATCAGATACTATAAAACTCTTAGAGGAAAAGGTGAGCAGAACATGTTTTTACATAAACAGTAGAAATATATAAGAAAATATATTGTTGTCAGAGCAACAGAAATAATTGTTTTTAAATGAAACCTAATTAAATTCAAAAACTTTCACAGAGTAAAGGATACCATTAACAAAATGAAAAGGGAACCTACAGAATGGGAGAAAATATTTGCAAATGATACAATTGACAAAGGATTTGCCTCTAAAATTTACAAGAAGCTCATGTGTCTCATTATCAAAAACAAGCCAACAAACAAACAATCCAATCAAATAAGAGACAAGCCTAAAAAGACATTTCTCCAAAGAAGATATGCAGATGGCCAGGAAGCACATGAAAAGATTCTCAACATCACTAATTATTAGTGAAATGCAAATCAAAACTACAGTAATCTATCATCTCACACCAGAATGGTCATCATCAAAAAAAATCTACAATGAATGCTGAAGAGTGTGTGGAGAAAAGGAAATCTACACTGCTGGTTGAAATGTAAATTGGTACAGCCACTATAGAAAACAGTTTGGATATCCCTTAAGAAACTAAATATAAAGCTACCTTCGTTTAGTTGCTAAATCACATCTGGCTCTTCGTAACCCCATGGACTGTAGTTTGCCAGGCTCCTCTGTCTATAGGATTTCCCAGTCAAGAATACTGGAGTGGGTTTCCATCTCCTCTCTAAGAGCTACTGTGTTATTCAGCAATGCCTGTCCTGGGCATATATTTGGAGAAAGCCTTGTTTCAAAAGGATGCACACACCCAAATGTTCGTTACAGCACTGTTTCCAAAAGCCAAGACAGAGAAACAACCTAAATGTCCATCAGTAGATGAATGGATAAAGATGTGGTTACATATACAATGGAATACACCTCAGCCATTAAAAAAAGAGTAAAATAATGCCATTTACAGAAACATGGATGGACCTATACATTATCATACTGAGATAGAGAAAGACAAATATCATATCATATAACTATATGCATAATCTAATAAAAATAACACAAATGAACATATTTACAAAACAGAAACAGACTCACAGGCTTGAAGAACAAATTTATGTCTATCAGTGTTTAGAGTAGGGGCGCCAGGATAGATGGGGCATTTAGGATTGACAAGTATATATTGCTGTATAATGTATAACATTATATGATATAATGATAACAAGCAAGGACCTACTGTGTTGCACAGGGAATGCTACTCAGTATCCTGTAATAACCTAAATGGGTAAGGAATTTGAAAAAGAATAGATACATGTATATGCATAACAGAATCACTTGGCTGTACACCTAAAACTGACACTGAGCTTTCCCAATGGCTCAGCATGAAGGAATCTGACTACAGTGTAAAATACACAGATTTGATCACTAGGTTGGGAAGATTCCCTGGAGGAGGAAATGGAAACCCACTCTAGTATTTTTATCTGGGAAATTCCATGGACAGAGGATCCTGGCAGGCTACAGTCGATGGGCATGCAAAGAATTGGACATGACCAAGTGACTGTAAAGGAGAATGAAAAAGCTGGCTTGAAACTGCTGTATGACTCAGGGAACTCAAGCAGGGTCTCTAAGACAGGCTGAGGGGTCGGGTGGAGAGGGAGATGGGAGAGGTTTGGGAGGGAGGGGACACGGGTATACCTATGGCTGATTCTTGTTGATATATGACAGAAAACCACAAAGTTCTGTAAAGCAATTATCCTTCAATTAAAAAAAAAAAAAAAAAAAAAACTAAGATCATGGCACCTGGTCCCATCATTTCATGGCAAATAGAAGGGCGAAAAGTGGAAGCAGTGACAGATTTTATTTTCTTGGCCTCCAAAAACACTGCCTACAGCAACTTCAGCTATGAAACCAAAAGACACGTGCACCTTGGAAAGAAAGCTATGACCCACCTGGATAGCATATTAAAAAGCAGAGACATCACTTTGCCAACAAAGGTCCATCTAATCAAAGCTATGGTTTTCCCAGAAGTCGTACAGATATGAGAGTTAAACCATAAAGAAGGCTGAACACCAAAGAACTGATGATTTTGAACTGTAGTGTTGGCGGAGACTCTTAAGTGTCCTTTGGACTGCAAGGATTGACTCCAACCAGTCAATCCTAAATGAAATCAGTCCTGAATATTCATTGGAAGGACTGATGCTGAAGTGAAGCTCTGATACTTTGGCTACCTGATGCAAAGAGCTGATTCACTGGAAAAGACCCTGATGCTGGGAAAGATTGAAGGCAAAAGAAGAAGGGAGTGGCAGAGGATGAGATGATTAGATAGCATCACTGGCTCAATGGACATGAATCTGAGCAAGTTCCAGGGATAGTGAAGGACAGGAGAGCCTGGAGTCATACAGTCCATGGCGATCGCAAAGAGTTGGACACAAATTAGTGACTGAATCATGACAACAAAACTCATTCAGCATTATTTATCAACTATGCTCCATTATAAAATAAAAATTAAATGAAAATAATGATTCAAATCAATAAGATGCAACAGGCTTCCCCGTAAGAGTATGGGTAGCGTGCCACTTAAATAAAATCCAGAAAGATTTCTCTCCAAAGAAGTATGATAGAGATCACATTTTCAAAACACACACACACACAATACCTTAAGAAGATCAGGTAGGACATTTATGTCTTAAAGACATAGGAAGAGAAATGCAAATTCCCACTACTGGGCTTTTATTTAACATCAGAATTTTCATAAGATGTCCACATTAAGCTGGGTTTTTAATTTCAGTGCACACACCATAGAAGAGCCCTCTCATTTTCAAGGCGAGATTTATTTAATTTCCAATTAAGTAATTGTAAGTTCTGTATGTATATAAACCAGGCTGTTAGTTAGAGGCTAGAGATCTGTTGTTTCTCTTTCTTTTGTTTTGAAAAGAAAATTTCAGAGGCCAGTTTGTCAAAATAAAATCGCTAGTATAGAAAATTCAAGGAAAATTGACAGATCAGTTTCCCTCTAATTACCTGGTCTAATCTTCAGTTCAGTTCAGTCGCTCAGTCGTGTCTGACTCTTTGCAACCCCATGAATTGCAGCACACCAGGCCTCCCTGTTCCATCACCAACTCCCAGAGTTCACTCAGACTCACGTCCATTGAGTCAGTGATGCCATCCAGCCATCTCATCCTCTGTCGTCCCCTCTCCTCCTGCCCCCAATCCCTCCCAGCATCAGAGTCTTTTCCAATGAGTCAACTCTTCGCATGAGGTGGCCAAAGTACTGGAGTTTCAACTTTAGCATCATTTCTTCCAAAGAAATCCCAGGGCTAATCTCCTTCAGAATGGACTGGTTGGATCTCCTTGCAGTCCAAGGGACTCTCAAGAGTCTTCTCCAACACCACAGTTCAAAAGCATCAATTCTTCGGTGCTCAGCCTTCTTCACAGTCCAACTCTCACATCCATACATGACCACAGGAAAAACCATAGCCTTGACTAGATGGACCTTTGTTGGCAAAGTAATGTCTCTGCTTTTCAATATGCTATCTAGGTTGGTCATAACTTTTCTTCCAAGGAGTAAGTGTCTTTAATTCCACGGCTGCAGTGACCATCTACAGTGATTTTGGAGCCCCCCCCAAATAAAGTCTGACACTGTTTCCCCATCTATTTCCCATGAAGTGATTGGACCAGATGCCATGATCTTCGTTTTCTGAATATTGAGCTTTAAGCCAACTTTTTCACTCTCCTCTTTCACCTTCATCAAGAGGCTTTTTAGTTCCTCTTCACTTTCTGCCATAAGGGTGGTGTCATCTGCATATCTGAGGTTATTGATATTTCTCCCGGCAATCTTGATTCCAGCTTGTGCTTCTTCCAGCCCGCGTTTTTCATGATGTTCTCTGTATATAAGTTAAATAATCAGGGTGACAATATACAGCCTTGACTTAGTTCTTAATCTTAGTCTTTTAACGGAGTAAAAACTTGCCAGTACATTTCACTGAGGAGAACCTGTTCAGTGTCTAAACTGATCCCCAGTATGTTTCAACTGGGCTCCCACAATATATTTAAATTAGAGAGCACACATTAATATTTTTCAATTGGGGAGTCAGTTACCTCTTAGATGTTGCCAAATAAAACTCAGAATCATCAGCCAAAAATTGGGATTTCCGAGAACCAGGAAAGACATATCCAAATTCATGTGGACTCTCTGAGAAGATGGATGGATACAAGAGACCTCTACTGGTACCAAGGCTCCGGTTCTTCACAGAGTTCAGACAAAGGACAGAAGTCTTCTCTGATTCCCTTCCTAAATGGTGACCAAAAGTGTCAACTGAAAAAAATGCATAACCTAGAAGTTGAGCGTTGGCTTTATTTGGTGGCCAGAATTGAGGACTGAAGCCCAAGACATAGTATCTCGGATAACTCTGAGAGACAGCTCCCAAGAAGCAAGGGTTGAGGGGCAGGATATATAGGAATTTTTGCATCAAAGATCAGGTATTTGGAACTCCAAAAGATTACTGTTAGAGCAAAACAGATATCTCCAGTTAAATCGTTTAGTGCTTTTCTATGTATGGGAAGATGCAAGAGTCTGAGATAACTTAAGTCATTTCTTTGATATGCATCTGAGCTATCTGGGGCCACTATTCTGTGTTTTCACATCCTGAGTCTCTCCAGGGTGCACTGTTGGTGGGTGGCTGCAACATTGACTGCTAGATTGTTGATGGTGGTATGGCAATTATCCTGAGTTCCCTCAATGCTCACAGTTGGGGTGGATGTAATGTGATGGCTTGAAGGCTGCAATATCCTATGTTTACTGATATAGCAGGCCATATTTTTCATTCACAGTAGCATAAACTTTAGTAGCAGTAACATAATTTTGTGCCTCTGACTTTCTCTTACACTTATAAATTACACATCAAAGTGTATTAGTAATTAAGTGTGTGGCTTCACTTGAATCCTGATCCAGCACTTTATTAATCATATTTTCAGGAAGAAGAAATTTTTCCAGGTTCTTCTGGCTGGTCTAAGAATTAAATTGATATGAGACAGATTATAATAAGAGAAAATCCTTCTAAAGTTTAGTAACAGGTATACATGGGATAGACCCAGTAAAACTGAGTAACTCACAAAAGTGACTGAAACCTTCACCTTCAGGTGAAGAAATACCATTTTCAGGTAAAGAAAAAAGAAGTTGTTGGGGGTACTGGTTTGAGATTTCCAAGGGGAGGAAGACAACTGACATAAAGATGGAAAAGTAAATGTTCAGTAAACAAATGGTTGCTGGACCATCAGAGACAGTGAGACACAGAGAAACCTCTGATCTGTAGGCTCTGCCGAGTTTTCCCCACTACCCTTGGCCCATATTCTTTTCAGATATCTTTGGTAGTATCCCTATTCCAGAAATAGACCCTCTCTCTAATTTTTTTAGGCAGTGAGGTGAAAGATCAAAGCTTTTTTCCAGAATATTTTGGGCCTTAATTATTTTTAGTTTTGATAATCCACACACCAGAGATATTTTGGAATGGCAAGTTTTGCCCCTCTATTGGGGTGGGGGGTGGGGTCTAGGTCTATAGGTAAGATTACAAATTTTAGAGTCCATTAGAACCTGTACAGGATGAATCCCTGCTCAGTGGAAACAAATTTTGAGACATTACAAAGTTACCTGATTTCTTCAAGACACAACCTGCTCACTTGTGGAATGGCAACAATGGCATAGCAGCCCTCTTCCAAGGATAGTCAGGGGAGCATTTACAGGGAACAGGATATCTAAGCCTTAAAGGATGAGAAAGCGTTCAGTGGGCCAACCAGTGAGGGTACGTTCTCCTTGCTGAGCTAACAATGAAGCAGCAGGCATATCTGAGAGCCTTTTTGTGGGTTAGTAGGAGGTGCTATATGCACTCTGAGCCTTCATAAGAGGTGGAAAACCATGCAATGAATGTAATAGAAAATGGACAGCATCTTTACAGGTACATGGGCTCATCCTCCCATTGTCGCCCCCAAAACCATTCCAGTTGTGTGTGTGTATATTTATATATACGTATACACACACACACACACACACACACACATATATATATATATACACATATATATAAATATATTATGTCATGGTGATATATAAAAATATATTTATACACCATGGAATACTACTGAACCATAAAAAGTATGAAATATTGCCTTTCAAAGCAACATAAATGAACCTAAAGATTATCATACTAAGTCAGAAAGAGAAGCACAAATACCATACAATATCATTTTTATCTGCAATCTAGAATTCTAAAATATGACACAAATGAACTTATCTACAAAATAGAAACAGACTCACAGACATAGAGAATGGACTTGTGATTGTCAGGGGAGTAAGGGAGGGGTAGATTGGGAGTTTGGGGTTAGCAGATGCAAATTATTTTATGTAGAATGGATAAAAAATAAAATCCTACCCTATAGCATAAGCAACTACATTCAATATCCTGTGATAAACCATAATGGAAAAGAAGAAAGAATTTAAATTAAAACTTTAAAATAAAAAATGTGATCTGGTTCACATATAAAACAGGTAAGGCTACTGTGGCCTGGAGACTGCAAGTCCTGACTTTCTTCAAGGACATACCCATACCCTGGCCCTGGGACTGTAGTCATTTGTGGAACATTAGAATTCTCTTTCCTTCCAGTCCATCCAGCATACTCTGCCTGGTTTTACCTTGAATTTCTTTCAGTGTCTCTCAGTGTTGGCTATTCCCCATGATTTTAAAATATCATCAATTTTATTCTTCACTCCAAATAGTTCTGCTCAGAATAATAATACTCTTTAAGGGCCCAAAGTGGACATTAAGCCTATAAGAATTGATTTCATTCAAACCTTCATTCAACAGCTTAAACAAAACTGAGCAGACAACCAATCCAGCTAATTCTGGTTCAGTCTAATGTTGTAGAAACAACACTTGTTCTTTTCCAACTCAGGGAGTGTGTTTAGACAGACAGCAGATTGAACAGGTAACAAAATACTCCCCTCAAAACTGACCAGTAAGAACAGGCTCTCAATATTTGCAGAGAGCTAGGTCCACTGAAATGTTTTTGGTATTGTCAGAAACTCTAGCATGTAAAGAAAGTTGCCCAATTATGAGCTGCTTTTGGTCATCGGACCACCCTTGTGGGATAGACAGGGAAGGTGTTAATACTCTCACTACACAGATGGGAAAACAAAGCAGAAAGAGATTAGTTGAGTTGCTTAAGGTCATGTGACCAGTGTGTTCAGTTCAGTTCAGTCGCTCAGTCGTGTCCGACTCTTTGCAACCGCATGAATCACAGCACTCCAGGCCTCCCTGTCCATCACCAACTCCCGGAGTTCACTCAGACTCATGTCCAACGAGTCAGTGATGCCATCCAGCCATCTCATCCTCTGTTGTCCCCTTTTCCTCCTGCCCCCAATCCCTCCCATAATCAGAGTCTTTTCCAATGAGTCAACACTTCGCATGAGGTGGCCAAAGTACTGGAGTTTCAACTTTAGCATCATTTCTTCCAAAGAAATCCCAGGGCTGATCTCCTTCAGAATGGACTGGTTGGATCTCCTTGCAGTCCAAGGGACTCTCAAGAGTCTTCTCCAACACCACAGTTCAAAATTCATGTTGATATATGGTAAAACCAATACAATATTATAAAGTTAAAAAATAAAATAAATTTTAAAAAAAAGCATCAATTCTTTGGCGCTCAGATTTCTTCACAGTCTGACTCTCACATCCATACATGACCACTGGAAAAACCATAGCCTTGACTAAACGGACCCTTGTTGGGAAAGTAATGTCTCTGCTTTTCAATATGCTATCTAGGTTGGTCATAACTTTTCTTCCAAGGAGTAAGCGTCTTTTAATTTCATGGCTGCAGTCACCATCTGCTGTAATTTTGGAGCCCCCCAAAATAAAGTCTGACACTGTTTCCACTGTTTCCCCATCTATTTCCCATGATGTGATGGGACCAGATGCCATGATCTTCGTTTTCTGAATGTTGAGCTTTAAGCCAACTTTTTCACTCTCCTCTTTCACTTTCATCAAGAGGCTTTTTAGTTCCTCTTCACTTTCTGCCATAAGGATGGTGTCATCTGCATATCTGAGGTTATTGATATTTCTCCCAGAAATCTTGATTCCAGCTTGTGCTTCTTCCAGCCCAGCATTTCTCATGATGTACTCTGCATATAAGTTAAATAAGCAGGGTGACAATATACAGCCTTGATGCACTCCTTTTCCTATTTGGAACCAGTCTGTTGTTCCATGTCCAGTTCTACTGTTGCTTCCTGACCTGCATACAAATTTCTCAAGAGGCAGGTCAGGTGGTCTGGTATTCCCGTCTCTTTCAGAATTTTCCACAGTTTATTGTGATCCACACAGTCAAAGGCTTTGGCATAGTCAACAAAGCAGAAGTAGATGTTTTTCTGGAACTCTCTTGCTTTTTCAATGATCCAGCAGATGTTGGCAATTTGGTCTCTCTTTCCTCTGCCTTTTCTAAAACTAGCTTGAACATCTGGAAGTTCACGGTTCACGTATTGCTGAAGCCTGGCTTGGAGAATTTTGAGCATTACTTTACTAGCGTGTGAGATGAGTGCAATTGTGAGGTAGTTTGAGCATTCTTTGTCATTGCCTTTCTTTGGGATTGGAATGAAAACTGACCAATGTGTAGCAGAGGTCAAATTAGAGCATTGTTCCATATGCTGCGCAGCAACTCTTTTTCAAATTAAAATCTTGCTAAACTGGCTATCCAAGGTTTTGTTCACATGACTACATATTTAGATGTGTACAGCTCTCAATTTGAGTAGAAAGGGTTCACAGTTTCAGTTATGGAGTACTGTAAACAATCTGCCTGCAGTACAGGAGACCTGGGTTCGGTCCCTGGGTCAGAAAAATCCCCTGTAGAAGGAAATGGCAACCCAGTATTCTTGCCTAGAGAATTTCATGGACAGAGGAGCCTGGAAGACTACAATCCATGGAGTTGCAAAGGGTCGGACATGACTGAGTGACTTTCACACACTCACACACTGAGGTGTCAATTTCACACAGAGCTGTCATGCATGGCCCCTGGGTCTCTGTCAGGAATACTTGTATAATGCCCTGGACTCACATTGTGATCATCTAGTTGGTAAACACCAGATGCCTATTGTGTGCCAGGCTCTGTGTTAAATGTTAAACCAAACAGATATGCTCCAATTTGGTAGCGCAAAGGCACCAAGAAATCCTCAAAATGAAAACACAACTCTTTCCCTTTTCTGTTGCAGTGGAGCGAAACTTATCACTCTAAGATGTCTCTTTGGCCTGTGGATTAGTTTGAGCTGAAAACAATAAAGGCCCAAAAGACTCAGAAAGAAATTTTGACTTTTCCCCTAACAGCCTAAATGAATGTAGATAGAGAAATTGTTCCAGGAAGGGAGCTATTGCCATATTTAACTATAGCATGAACTAGATTTATAAACAGAAAGGAGTCTAGCAAAGTCTATTTGTTAAAATTCCTCTGTGCCCCATTGTCTCTGATAGCCTAGCACATTTGTTTACCAAGCATTTGCATTTCTATCTCCTTGTCAACTGCCTTTCTCCTCTTTGAGGTCCCAAACCAATACCCTCAACACTCTCTTTTTTTTCTTTATCTGAAGGTGATATTTAAGGTAAAGTTTTCAGCCATTTTGGTGAGTTACTCAGTTCTCCTGAGTCTCTCTCATGTATGCATTAAACTGTATTTGATTTTCTCCTGCTAATCTGTAGCCTGCCAATTTAATTCTTAGACCAGCCAGAAGAACCTGGAAGAGTAGAGGAAATTTCTTCTTCCTTGACACTCTCCAACATCACTTGAAAATGAAGAAAATGGATTTTAAAAAAAAAAGAAAGAAAAGGCCCTCAGCCAACTTTACTTGGATCATGCTGCTGCTGCTGAGTCGCTTCAGTCATGTCCGACTCTATGCGACCCCATAGAGGGCAGCCTACCAGGCTCCCCCGTCCCTGGGATTCTCCAGGCAAGAACACTGGAGTGGGCTGCCATTTCCTTTTCCAATGCATGAAGGTGAAAAGTGAAAGTGAAGTCACTCAGTCGTGTCCGACTCTTCGCAGCCCCATGGACTGCAGCCTACCAGGCTCCTCCGCCCATGGGATTTTCCAGGCAAGAGTGCTGGAGGGGGGTGCCATTCCCTTCTCCAACTTGGCTCACAGCACTACTCAAAAAGTAAGGGAAAATCCTTAGCAAATCAAATTGTTTTCAGAGTCCTGGAAGATACTCAGCAGAAAGGGTCATACTGAGGAAGAAACGAGGTGAAGAACACTTATTTAGCCTAAAACATGCCTAGGAGAAAAATCTTGCAGAAGTAATGCTGAATCCCCTAGATATTCTGAGCTGAGTCAGTGGAGGTACTGGGAACCAGGCCTAGCCAGTGGTGGGGAGGTGTGGTAACAAGACTGGAAGACAAGAGCAGAGCCTTTTTGAAAAAGGACCACAAAACGGCCTTCATCAAACAGGCTTGGCAGGGTAAGAAACAAGACCCTGGAGCCTGAATCCCAAGACAAAAATCCAGTCTTAAAAGATTAACTTTATATCTGTTACACTAAGGAGAATATACCTAGTTGCCACAAGACGAGAAGCTCAAGTATAAATTTTAACCTTCACTGTTCCTATGCTTTCTTAAAGAAAATTCTCATGCATTTCTTGCCCCTTGTAAGGTGAGTGCAGAGCAAAAGAGAGCAAGTTGGGCAGTCAGGCAGGGGAAGGAAATTTATTAGAGAGAAAACGAGAGGGTGACTGGTCCTTAAGGAGAACCAGTGTCCTCCCTTTCTGACAGGGTCGTATACCTCACCAATGAAAAATTATCTGATGGGATGGTTAATTTTTGGCCTGTAGCTGAGTCCTGTGGTCACATAGCCAGAGGTCTGGAATCCAGTGGTCTCCTAGCCTTGAGAAGGTAGGCGCAGTGGGAAAACAGAATGTCGTGTGGGCAATTTGGTCAGTCTCAAGGGTCACTGTGACTTTATTCTTTGTTTATGAGGTCAACATAATGAGCCATTTTAACAATGAGCCCCCATGTGGGCCCTATAATCCTTCACAGAAGGACTCCCTGTTCTCCGTAGCCACCCCAGGGTCATCTGCTACTGATCAAAGAAGTTTGACAATTTCTGCAAATTCTCAGTGATCATGAGACAAATCCTCCCTTTTGTTATAAAAGCAACTCACCTCTTCTAATTTGAGAGCTTGCACTTTTTTTTCTTTTTTTCCTGCCTTCTCCCTTGTGCACAAACTATCTCTTTTAATAAAAAGCTTTGCTTGCATAAGAGTCCAGGGGAAGCAATATTCATTTCTTTAATATTGCTGTCCAAGAATCTGGGAAAGGCTTGGTAACCATAAAGGTTCTGTGCTAATCTGTTTTGATCACCTCTTTCCTGTCTACCTGGGGACTAGTCCTCTTAATGGTGCTGGTAAGTAGGGCCATGTGACTACTTCTCTCCAGTGTGGTGGGAAAAAGAATTTCAGTATCCATGTGTCCCTTGTGGGCTGAAGCCAAGTAGAATGAGTGCGTGTGTGTGTGTGTGTGTTTGTGTGTGTGCATGCACACCCATGGGCATATTTGGGTCCTCCTTCCACCTCCACAATGAAGGGGGCATGTGTGGACATAGCTGAGCCACAAAGATGATCATGATGTAATAGCATGGAGGAAAGCTTCCCTGGAATATTGGCTGCTCCGGCTTCAGAATTTAAGTGAGTGAGAAATAGGCCATTTTTTTTTTTTAAAGCCTCAGAGATGGCTGGTTTAATTTGCTCATCAACATGTTTAAGCTGCATTTTTAAGCTCTTCTGTCTAATACAGATATTTACTTGATCAGAAGGTAGGACCCTTCTCCTTCCCTGTACTCAGACTGGTAGTGTTCACATGCAAAACCCAAGTACTGTTTTTTAAAGAAAGTAATCAATCTGCCTGGAGACAAGCCCTCGTGTAGAAGCTGTAGATTGTGGGAGGCTGCAGCAGAGCCCAAGGAATGCTCACTCCCCAGGTGAGGTGTGAAGTGGAAATAGGAGGCCACTGCAGTCAAGAGGGAGCTACACTGAATTGATGAATCCCTCTTTCCCTGGGTAGTTGATCTTTCTGCTCCACACCCACAGACCCTAAAGCAAAGCTTCTTAGGGGACCAAGCTGCCCTCTCACACAAGACCCATAGACTGGCTCCCAGTCCAATTGGGGGATTATTTAAGCAAAACAAACAAGCTGAGAGACTCATACACCTGCCGACCTAATCAATGTCCCCAGCATCCACCACAGTGCTGTGCTGCCACACTTCTTGTTGGAATTCTTTTGATTTCAGCATCGATCTAGACAACTCTTCCCATAACCCTGTGTATTCAGCTTGTGGCTGTCCTGACCTCTCAGGCTTTATCTCAGCCACTTTCCCCACAAATCCCACCCTGGGTCACTCTGCTGCCTTGCTTTTTCCCTGAGCACATGTTCTCACTTTTCTGTGAGATTGTAGTGTCTTCTCTGCCTTAATTCTTCCATGTCCTCTTGCCTTTGTGATGGGCTTTATTCCTTTCTCAGACTCACCTCAAGGATTTTCCCAGCCCAAGACTAGGCAAACTCTGCTGTTATGGTGAGGTGTGGTTCCCCTCCATGTGCTGCTTCACCCAGGTCACCCTCATAGTGCTCATCCCTTCATGCAAGTCATTGCCATTTTGTCTCTTTCATAAGACTGGGGGCTCCTTAATATTAGTCCCCCAGCTATTCATCTTGCTGCTGCTGTTTAGTCACTAAGTCATGTCAAACTCTTTGCATGGACTGTAGCCTACCATTATCTTCAGTCCATGGGATTTCCCAGACAAGAATACTGAAGTGTTCTTTCCTTCTCCAGGGGATCTGCCTGACCTAGGGATTGAACCAGCATCTCCTGCTTGGCATTCAGGTTCTTTACCACTGAGCTCCAGCAAATCCTTGTCTCAATTATTCAGCAGAGTGACCTGCACAGAGAGAAAGAAAGAAGGTAAGCAGGGAGGGAGAGACAGAGAAAGGGAGAGAGGAGACTAAGGTTTCCAACTGAAATGTCTGATATCCCTGACTGGAAGTTTCCTCAAAGAGCTGGAGTTTTAATCAGCCTGAAGATTCTAACCATGGGCTCAGTGGTAACATGGAGGGGAGTCTCTGCAGCCACATGGAGTTCTGGACCTAGCACTGATCTACCCAAATGTAGTAGTGGTTTCACAGACTCACTGGAGGTGGGATAAGCTGTCCACTCAGACTCTGTTCCAATGTAGCCTGAAAGCCTACAGATGGACTTAAGTCTCAACTTGGATCCACAGCTCAGGATGAGAGATGAAGCTGGTTTTGATGAATGGCAAACCCCTGTGATCAAATGTGAAAAAAAGTTAAGGCCATGTGCTTAGTGATGCAACAGGATAAGGGGAGGTTCTCAGATTACCTTAAGAGAACTCATGAAGGCTGGGAGGGGAAGGTGTCAAAATCCCCACAAGCCCCCTCATTTCAGATATGGTTGAAGATAATATCAATCTCCCTCCCCAGTGCAACAGAGCTTCCCATTAGCAGAATACAGACACACTTGACAATGAAGAGAGGGTGGCAAAGACAAGCTGAGCTGTAGGAACACCAGATATGTAACTTTACAACACCACCTCATGCCCAGTTGCTTCCAATCTACGCCTCCAAAAAATCACAAGCAGCCACTGCTTGTCAGGGAACTTCATGTCTTCTCACTAAGAGTTAAAATCACAAATCTGAAGCCCACAAATAGAAGAATCTCCTGTCTTATCACTTAAAAAATTGTAGACTGACTGCTGCACTGGAGAAAACCACAAACAAGCTGAATCAGTTCATGATTTTCATTATTCTGAACCTGGCAGATACTAGGAATGGCTCAGAACTCTGCTGAATATGCAATATAGTATCAGTGAGACTTTTTTCCCTTGGGAGTTAAAGGTCAGAAGGGAAATGAAATATGCGTTTACTAGATGAGATGTGGTAAAATTTCTATGGCTTTAGCTGCAGGCATGGCTATGTTAGATTGCTGGCTTCATCATTTTCAGCAATTGGTAAAGAAAAAAGAGAGTGAAAGAAAAGTCAGCCAAAACAATAGAACCAGCCTGAAAGCATGAACAGAATTAGTGGAAGAGTTAGTGCTGCTGTTCCTGAGTTCCTCCATGATTGACAGTCACTGGCTTGATCTAGAGCATCAAACAGACAGAAGTAAATTAGGGATCTGAAGGGATTTCTGTGACTCATGAATGCAGAATAGGCTTCTCCTAGTCTGTGAGGGCAGAGAAGGCAATGGCAACCCACTCCCAGTACTCTTGCCTGGCAAATCCCAGGGACAGGGGAGCTGGTGGACTGCCTTCTCTGGGGTCGCACAGAGTCAGACATGACTGAAGCGACTTAGCAGCAGCAGCAGCAGCAGTCTGTGAGGGGTAATGCATTTGCTTTAAGGAAGAAACACAGGCCATGGAAAGCTAGATTACTCGTAAATAACCTGATGGGCTTCCCAGGTGGCACTAGTGGTAAAGAACATGCCTGCCAGTGCAGGAGACATAAGAGACACTGGTTTGATTCATAGGTCAGGAAGATCCCTTGAAGGAGGGCATGGCAATCCATTCCAGTATTGTTGCCTGGAGAATCCCATGGACAGAGAAGCCTAGAGGGCTACAGTACATAGGGTTACAAAGAGTCAGACACAATTGAAGCAATTTAGCACGCACACATGCACAGCAACATGATACTGAGATTTATAAAGCACTATTGCTGTGAGGAGAAAGCAGACTAAAAGAAGTAGAGATTCTGGGCATGGTGAGCTGTAGACCTATGCAAACCTACCTTTTTTTTTTTTTTTTTTTTTTTTTTTTTCATAAAAGCAACAAGAACATTATCAAAAATTGTCTGAAGAAGCATTTACGGAACTCTGGAAATAAATCAATGCTTACAACAATCTGAAGAGAATATATTCCAGGAAAACTGCTGAACCTCAGTAAGAACAGTGGGGCTATGGATTATAACTTGGCATTGACCCCTCCTCTCCAGCTCAATATCAGCCCCCAATTCAGGAGCCTCACAACTACAGTAGCTGCAAAAACCAGCTGTCTTGAACTATCAGGAAAAAGTAAAATAGGATTTGGAGTGTCTCAAAAAATCCCATTCACAAAGCATTGTCACTATTTGGCCTGTCTCAATCTCCCAGCTCTGTGGAAAAACTCCTCTCACAAGGCATTTATCAAAACACTACTGACAATTGTTGAATGCCACAGCTGCTTGAGACAAATGAGACCCTGAACAAAACAGTAAACATTAAACCTCAAAAGGGACATCTAAGGGACAAGATGCCTCAGGAAGCAGAGTGGATTTGAAGGGCCCCATGCACATCTCCAGTAAGACCTGAAGAGGCCTTACTCTCTCACTTATGGCTAAACTTGAGGGCTTACACAGTAGTAAGTTAAGGTTAAGACAGAGTTATAAACTATCTTAGTGTTGAATTTGTACCCTAAAAGTCACACAGGTCACCTAGCAAAGGGTGGAAGAAACTTATTATTCAGGTAATTTAAGTAAATCTCAGCAGCAGCAGCAACTGAGCAGAGACTGCTGGCTACCAGGAAGTCAGACTATTCACTCAGGAAATTCACTTAACAAACAAATAGTAGTGACAGAAACAAAACAATAAAAACAACAGCAACAACAAACCACTGGGGGAGGGAAGTTCTGATTTTCGGAGTTGCCACATTATACTATCTATTTCAACAGAAATATCCATTTCAACAGAAATATATGAGACATAAAAAGAAACAAGAAAGTATGGTCCATTAACAGAAAAAAATAAAAGCAGTCAATAGATGTTTTCCTTGAGGGAGTATAGATGTTGAGCTTTCTTAAAAAGTACTCTAAATCGGCTACTAAAATTGTGTTCAAAGAACTGAAGAAAACCATGTGTAAAGGGAAGAAAGAAAATATGACAAAGTGACTCACTAATAGACTCTTAATGAAGAGATAGATATTAGTTTTTATAGGTACCAGAGAGCAATTCTGGAATTAAAAAGTATAATAACTGAAATAAAATAATTACTAGAGGTGCTCACTGACAGATGTAAAAGAAAGAATCAGTAAATTTGAAAATAGGTACATGTGTCTCTTTCAATTCTGATTTCCTCGGGGTGTATGCCCAGCAATGGGATTACTGGGTCATATGGCAGTTCTACTACCAGTTTTTAAAGGAATCTCCATACTATTCTCTATAGTGTCTTCACCAGTTTGTATTCCCACCAACAGTGTAAGAAGGTTCCCTTTTATCCACACCCTCTCCAACATTTATTGTTTGCAGACTTTTTGATGATGGTCATTATGACTGATGTGAGATGATATGTCATTGCAATTTTGATTTGCATTTCTCTAATAATAATGAGTTTTTATTTACATTTCTCTGATGATGCTCTAATAATGTTGGGCATCTTTTTATGTGTTTATTAGCCATTTGTATGTCTTTTTTGGGGAAATGTCTGTTTTGGTCTTTTGCCCACTTTTTGATTTGGGTTGTTCATTTTTCTGGTATTGAGCTGCATGAGCAGCTATTATATTTTGGAGATTAATTCTTTATCAGTTGTTTCATTTGCTATTAATTTCTCCCATTCTGAGGATTGTCTTTTCACCTTGCTTATAGCTTACTTCATTGTATGAAATCTTTTAAGTTTAATTAGGTCTCATTGTTTATTTTTGTTTTTACTTCCATTATTCTGGGAGGTGGGTCATAGAGATTCTTGCTGTGATTATGGCATTAGAAAGTGTTCTAGTTTCATTCTTTTACACACAGTTGACCACTTTTCTCAGCACCACTGGTTGAAGAAACTGTCTTTTTCCATTGTATATTTTTGCCTCCCTTGTCAAAGATAAGGTGTCCATAGATGTGTGGATTTTTCTCTGGATTTTCTATTTTGTGCTATTGATCTATATTTCTGTCTTACCCCAGTATCATACATTCTTGATGACTGTAGCTTTGTAGTATAGTCTGGTCAGGAAAGTTGATTCCTCCAGTTCCATTTTTACTCAAGATTGTTGGCTATTCAGGGTCTTTTGTGCTTCCATACAAATAGTGAAATTATTTGTTCTAGTCCCAATAGAATATTACTCAGCTATAAAAAGGAACACATTTGAGTCACTTCTAATGAGGTGGATGAACTTGGAGTCTATTATACAGAGTGAAATAAGTCAGAAAGAGAAAGACAAATACTGTGTATTAACACATATATATGGAATTTAGAAAGATGGTAATGACATTTAAGATAGCAAAGGAGACACAGATATAAACAACAGACATTTGGACTCAGTGAGAAAAGGTGAGGGTGGAATGATTTCAGAGAATAGCATTGAAACATGTACATTATCATATGTAAAATAGGTAACCAGTACAAGTTCAACGCATGAAACAGGGCACCCAAAGCTGGTGCTTTGAGACAACCCAGAGGGATAGGGTGGGGATGGAGGTGGGAGAGGTTTCAGGATGAGGGGAACACATGTATACCTGTGGACAATTCATGTTGGTATATAACAAAGACCATTACAATATCATAAAGCAATTATCCTCCAATTAAAATAAACAAATTAATCAAAAATAAAAAAATGTTTATTTATTTTTTAAAAGAGAAAAGGAGTCAAATGAGACTATGCAATCTGAGCATACAAAAGAAAAGGAATGATGAAAAATGAACAGAGTTGCAGAGACATGTGATCCATCAGGAAATAATATGTGTATAATGATAATTCCAGGAAAGGTGGGCGATATGGAAAGAATCTTATAAAAAATTTCCAGAATCTTCCTAATGATGGTAAACGTCAATCTGCATATCCAAGTTAAACGAACTGTAAGTTGGATAAACTCAAGGTCATCCATATCATAAAACATCATAGTCAGGAGGGAGGAGCCAAGATGGCGGAGGAGTAGGACGGGGAGAACACTTTCTCCCCCACAAATTCATCAAAAGAGCATTTAAACGTCGAGTAAATTCCACAAAACAACTTCTGAATGCCGGCAGAGGACATCAGGCACCCAGAAAAGCAGCCCAACTCTTCGAAAGGAGGTAGGAAAAAATATAAAAGACAAAAAAAGAGACAAAAGAGGGAGGGACGGAGTTCCGTCCCGGGAAGGGAGTCTTAAAAAGAGAGAAGTTTCCAAACACCAGGAAACCCTCTCACTGCCGAATCTGTGCCGAGCTTTGGAAGCACAGAGGGCAACATAAAAGGGAGGGGAAAAAAAAAATAAACAATTAAAAATCGCGGATTGTGAGCCCTACGGTAACTCCCCCAGCGGAGAAGCAGCGCAGATGCCTGCACACGGCATTAGCAAGCGGGGGCTGGGCAGGGAAGTGCGGCAAGGGCTGTGTCCCCTAGAGTAAGAATCGGGCCGAATGTCCTGAGCGCTGTCTGAGCGAAATAATTTGGGCTAGCAAACCAGACTGTGGGATATCTACCACGCGAAAAGCCAGCCCTAACCTAAGACACCGCCAGGCCCGCGCACAGAACAAAGGACTGAACAGAGATAGCCGGCTGCAGACCTTCCCCCTCCGGTGACAGGCAGCCAGAGCCGGAAGGGGGCAATCGCAGCCCCAGAGAGACACTATCTATAAAACTGTAAGCAGGCTTCTTTGCTAACTAAAACTTCTTGGGGGTCTGGACGGTCAACATCTGCCTGAGAAGGTGCGCCGGTTTTACACCCAGATAACCGAGTGGCAGGGAGGCGATAAGTCGCAGCATTGGCGCCCGCCAAACACCTCATCACCTGAGCTGCTCGACCTGGGAAGAACACAAAACGCAGGCCCAACCGAGTCTGCGCCTCTGAGGACTACCCGAGTGCCTGAACCTGAGCGGCTTGGACCTGGGAGCTCAGCCCAGGGCCGGCCTCTGATTGTTCCCGGCGGAACAACCTAGAGCCCAAGCAGTGTGGGCAGGGAGGCTACACGCGCCGTGAGCGGGGGCAGACCCAGTGTGGCTGAGGCACTGCGAGCACACGCCAGTGTTATCTGTTTGCAGCATCCCTCCCTCCCTCCCCACAGCGCGGCTGAACAAGTGAGCCTAAATTAAAAAAAAAAAAAAAAAAAATAGTGTCCTCAACCATCCCCTTTGTGTCAGGGCGGGAACCAGACACTGAAGAGACCAGCAAACAGAAGAAGCTATAACAGAGGGAAACGCCTTGGAAGCTACAGGCCATAGATTAAAACCCTGTGTTTACTACGGATTACATAGGAAGGGGCCTATAGATCTTGAGAAATATAAGTCGGACTAAGGAACTGCCAAAAATGAACTGAACCCACAATACTCACAACAAAACCAGAGAAAGACCTAGATATATTTTTACTATTTTTACGATCAATCTTTCTTTCTTTCTTTTTTTTTTAATTAAAAAAAAATTTTTTAAGTCCTCTATTGTCCTTTAATTTTCACTTTTATAACTATTACTTTGCAAAAAAAAAAAAAGACCCTATTTTTTTTTTTTCTTCTTCAGCAAACTTCATATATATATTTTATAATTTTTTGACCATGGTTTTTTTTTTTTTTTTTTTTTTTTTTTTTCTTTTTCTTCTTTTCTTTAACATTGTATTTTTGAAATTCCAAACTCTACTCTAGATTTTTAATTTTAGCCTTTTGATATATGTTATCAATTTTGTACCTATAGTTTTTTTCATAATTGCTGTGACTTTTTTTTTCCTCTGTTTCTTTCTCTTCTTCTTTTATATAACATCGTATATCTGCAATTCCAAACTCTACTCAAGATTTTTAATTTATGCTTTTTGGTATTTGATATCAATTTTGTACCTGCATTTTCTTTATAATTTTTGCGACATTGTTTTTGTTGGTTTGTTTGTTTTCTCTCTTTATTTTTCTTCTTCTTCTTTTTTTTTTTTTTAATGTTGTATTTTTGAAATTCCAAACTCTACTCTAGATTTTTAATTTTTGCTGTTTGGTATTAGTT
The DNA here is from genome assembly GCF_029407905.1 of Bubalus kerabau. Taxonomy (NCBI): domain Eukaryota; kingdom Metazoa; phylum Chordata; class Mammalia; order Artiodactyla; family Bovidae; genus Bubalus; species Bubalus kerabau. The sequence goes on along the minus strand of NC_073626.1, from coordinate 56,182,732 downwards.
ATCAATTTTGTACCTGTAGTTTCTTTATTACTTTCATGACCTTGTTTGTTTTTCTTTGTTTGTTTTTTCTCTCTTTCTTTTCCTTCTTTTCATTAACATCGCATTTTTGAAATTCCAAACTCTACTCTAGATTTCTAATTTTTGTTTTTATGTATTTGTTACCAATTTTGTACCTTTAAGAACCCAATCTTCAGGACCCATTTTTCACTAGTGTACGAGATTACTGGCTTGACTGCTCTCTCTCCCTTTGGACTCTCCATTTTCTCCATCAGGTCACCTCTATCTCCTCCCTAACCCCTCTCTACTCTACCCAACTCTGTGAATTTCTGTGTGTTCCAGACGGTGGAGAACACTTAAGGAACTGATTACTGGCTGGATCTGTCTCCCTCCTTTTAATTTCCCCCTTTTATCCTTCTGGCCACCTCTGTCTCCTGCCTCCTTCTTCTCTTCCCTGTATAACTCCATGAACATCTCTGAGTGGTCCAGTTGTGGAGTGCACATAAGGAAGTGACTACTGGCTAGCCCACTCTCTCCACTATTGATTCCACCCCATCTCATTTGGGTCACCTCTAACTCCCTCCTCCCTCTTCTCTTCTCCATGTAACGCTGTGAACCTCTCTGAGTGACCCTCACAGTAGAGAAACTTTTCATCTTTAACGTAGATGTTTTATCAGTGGTGCTGTATAGAAGGAGAAGTTTTGAAACTACTGTAAAAATAAGACCAATAACTGGAAGTAGGAGGCTTAAGTCCAAACCCTGACTCCAGGGAACTCCTGACTCCAAGGAACATTAATTGACAGGAGCTCATCAAACGCCTCCATACCGACACTGAAACCAAGCACCACACAAGGGCCAACAAGTTCCAGGGAAAGACATAACAAACAAATTCTCCAGCAACAAAGGAACACAGCCCTGAACTTCAAGATACAGGCTGCCCAAAGTCACCCCAAAACCATAGACATCTCATAACTCATTACTGGACATTTCATTACACTCCAGAGAGAAGAAATACAGCTCCACCCACCAGAACATCGACACAAGCTTCCCTAACCAGGAAACCTTGACAAGCCACCTGTACAAACCCACACACAGCGAGGAAACGCCACAATAAAGAGAACTCCACAAACTGCCAGAATACAGAAAGGACACCCCAAACTCAGCAATTTAAACAAGATGAAGAGACAGAGGAATAGCCAGCAGATAAAGGAACAGGATAAATGCCCACCAAACCAAACAAAAGAGGAAGAGATAGGGAATCTACCTGATAAAGAATTCCGAATAATGATAGTGAAATTGATCCAAAATCTTGAAATTAAAATGGAATCACAGATAAATAGCCTGGAGGCAAGGATTGAGAAGATGCAAGAAAGGTTTAACAAGGACCTAGAAGAAATAAAAAAGAGTCAATATATAATGAATAATGCAATAAGTGAAATTAAAAACACTCTGGAGGCAACAAATAGTAGAATAACAGAGGCAGAAGATAGGATTAGTGAATTAGAAGATAGAATGGTAGAAATAAATGAATCAGAGAGGATAAAAGAAAAACGAATTAAAAGAAATGAGGACAATCTCAGAGACCTCCAGGACAATATTAAACGCTACAACATTCAAATCATAGGGGTCCCAGAAGAAGAAGACAAAAAGAAAGACCATGAGAAAATACTTGAGGAGATAATAGTTGAAAACTTCCCTAAAATGGGGAAGGAAATAATCACCCAAGTCCAAGAAACCCAGAGAGTCCCAAACAGGATAAACCCAAGGCGAAACACCCCAAGACACATAGTAATCAAATTAACAAAGATCAAACACAAAGAACAAATATTAAAAGCAGCAAGGGAAAAACAACAAATAACACACAAGGGAATTCCCATAAGGATAACAGCTGATCTTTCAATAGAAACTCTTCAAGCCAGGAGGGAATGGCAAGACATACTTAAAGTGATGAAAGAAAATAACCTACAGCCCAGATTATTGTACCCAGCAAGGATCTCATTCAAGTATGAAGGAGAAATCAAAAGCTTTTCAGACAAGCAAAAGCTGAGAGAATTCTGCACCACCAAACCAGCTCTCCAACAAATACTAAAGGATATTCTCTAGACAGGAAACACAAAAATTGTGTATAAATTCGAACCCAAAACAATAAAGTAAATGGCAACGGGGTCATACTTATCAGTAATTACCTTAAACGTAAATGGGTTGAATGCCCCAACCAAAAGACAAAGACTGGCTGAATGGATACAAAAACAAGACCCCTGCATATGTTGTCTACAAGAGACCCACCTCAAAACAGGGGACACATACAGACTGAAAGTGAAGGGCTGGAAAAAGATTTTCCATGCGAATAGGGACCAAAAGAAAGCAGGAGTAGCAATACTCATATCAGATAAAATAGACTTTAAAACAAAGACTGTGAAAAGAGACAAAGATGGTCACTACATAATGATCAAAGGATCAATCCAAGAAGAAGATATAACAATTATAAATATATATGCACCCAACACGGGAGCACCGCAGTATGTAAGACAAATGCTAACAAGTATGAAAGAAGAAATTAACAATAACACAATAATAGTGGGAGACTTTAATACCCCACTCACACCTATGGATAGATCAACTAAACAGAAAATTAACAAGGAAACACAAACTTGAAACGATACAATAGACCAGTTAGACCTAATTGATATCTATAGGACATTTCATCCCAAAACAATGAATTTCACCTTCTTCTCAAGCGCACATGGAACCTTCTCCAGGATAGATCACATCCTGGGCCATAAAGCTAGCCTTGGTAAATTCAAAAAAATAGAAATCATTCCAAGCATCTTTTCTGACCACAATGCAGTAAGATTAGATCTCAATTACAGGAGAAAAACTATTAAAAAATCCAACATATGGAGGCTGAACAACACGCTGCTGAATAACCAACAAATCACAGAAGAAATCAAAAAAGAAATCAAAATTTGCATAGAAACGAATGAAAATGAAAACACAACAACCCAAAACCTGTGGGACACGGTAAAAGCAGTCCTAAGGGGAAAGTTCATAGCAATACAGGCACACCTCAAGAAACAAGAAAAAAAGTCAAATAAATAACCTAACTCTACACCTAAAGCAACTAGAAAAGGAAGAAATGAAGAACCCCAGGGTTAGTAGAAGGAAAGAAATCTTAAAAATTAGAGCAGAAATAAATGCAAAAGAAACAAAAGAGACCATAGCAAAAATCAACAAAACCAAAAGCTGGTTCTTTGAAAGGATAAATAAAATTGACAAACCATTAGCCAGACTCATCAAGAAACAAAGGGAGAAAAATCAAATCAATAAAATTAGAAATGAAAATGGAGAGATCACAACAGACAACACAGAAATACAAAGGATCATAAGAGACTACTATCAACAATTATATGCCAATAAAATGGACAACGAGGAAGAAATGGACAAATTCTTAGAAAAGTACAACTTTCCAAAACTCGATCAGGAAGAAATAGAAAATCTTAACAGACCCATCACAAGCACGGAAATTGAAACTGTAATAAAAAATCTTCCAGCAAACAAAAGCCCAGGTCCAGACGGCTTCACAGCTGAATTCTACCAAAAATTTAGAGAAGAGCTAACACCTATCCTGCTCAAACTCTTCCAGAAAATTGCAGAGGATGGTAAACTTCCAAACTCATTCTATGAGGCCACCATCACCCTAATACCAAAACCTGACAAAGATCCCACAAAAAAAGAAAACTACAGGCCAATATCACTGATGAACATAGATGCAAAAATCCTTAACAAAATTCTAGCAATCAGAATCCAACAACACATTAAAAAGATCATACACCATGACCAAGTGGGCTTTATCCCAGGGATGCAAGGATTCTTCAATATCCGCAAATCAATCAATGTAATACACCACATTAACAAATTGAAAAATAAAAACCATATGATTATCTCAATAGATGCAGAGAAAGCCTTTGACAAAATTCAACATCCATTTATGATCAAAACTCTCCAGAAAGCAGGAATAGAAGGAACATACCTCAACATAATCAAAGCTATATATGACAAACCCACAGCAAACATTATCCTCAATGGTGAAAAATTGAAAGCATTTCCTCTAAAGTCAGGAACAAGACAAGGGTGCCCACTTTCACCATTACTATTCAACATAGTTTTGGAAGTTTTGGCCACAGCAATCAGAACAGAAAAAGAAATAAAAGGAATCCAAATTGGAAAAGAAGAAGTAAAGCTCTCACTGTTTGCAGATGACATGATCCTCTACATAGAAAACCCTAAAGACTCCACCAGAAAATTACTAGAACTAATCAATGACTATAGTAAAGTTGCAGGATATAAAATCAACACACAGAAATCCCTTGCATTCCTATACACTAATAATGAGAAAACAGAAACAGAAATTAAGGAAACAATTCCATTCACCATTGCAACGGAAAGAATAAAATACTTAGGAATATATCTACCTAAAGAATCTAAAGACCTATATATAGAAAACTATAAAACACTGGTGAAAGAAATCAAAGAGGACACTAACAGATGGAGAAATATACCATGTTCATGGATTGGAAGAATCAACGTAGTGAAAATGAGTATACTACCCAAAGCAATCTATAGATTCAATGCAATCCCTATCAAGCTACCAACAGCATTCTTCACAGAGCTAGAACAAATAATTTCACAATTTGTATGGAAAAACAAAAAACCTCAAATAGCCAAAGCGATCTTGAGAAAGAAGAATGGAACTGGAGGAATCAACCTACCTGACTTCAGGCTCTACTACAAAGCCACAGTTATCAAGACAGTATGGTACTGGCACAAAGACAGAAATATAGATCAATGGAACAAAATAGAAAGCCCAGAGATAAATCCACGCACATATGGACACCTTATCTTCGACAAAGGAGGCAAGAATATACAATGGATTAAAGACAATCTCTTTAACAAGTGGTGCTGGGAACTCTGGTCAACCACTTGTAAAAGAATGAAACTAGAACACTTTCTAACACCATACACAAAAATAAACTCAAAATGGATTAAAGATCTCAACGTAAGACCAGAAACTATAAAACTCCTAGAGGAGAACATAGGCAAAACACTCTCTGACATACATCACAGCAGGATCCTCTATGACCCACCTCCCAGAATATTGGAAATAAAAGCAAAAATAAACAAATGGGACCTAATTAACCTTAAAAGCTTCTGCACATCAAAGGAAACTATTAGCAAGGTGAAAAGACAGCCTTCAGAATGGGAGAAGATAATAGCAAATGAAGCAACTGACAAACAACTAATCTCAAAAATATACAAGCAACTCCTACAGCTCAACTCCAGAAAAATAAATGACCCAATCACAAAATGGGCCAAAGAACTAAATAGACATTTCTCCAAAGAAGACATACAGATGGCTAACAAACACATGAAAAGATGCTCAACATCACTCATTATCAGAGAAATGCAAATCAAAACCACTATGAGGTACCATTTCACACCAGTCAGAATGGCTGCAACCCAAAAGTCTACAAGTAATAAATGCTGGAGAGGGTGTGGAGAAAAGGGAACCCTCTTACACTGTTGGTGGGAATGCAAACTAGTCCAGCCACTATGGAGAACAGTGTGGAGATTCCTTAAAAAACTGGAAATAGACATGCCTTATGATCCAGCAATCCCACTGCTGGGCATACACACTGAGGAAACCAGAAGGGAAAGAGACACGAGTACCCCAGTGTTCATCGCAGCACTGTTTATAATAGCCAGGACATGGAAGCAACCTAGATGTCCATCAGCAGATGAATGGATAAGAAAGCTGTGGTACATATACACAATGGAGTATTATTCAGCCATTAAAAAGAATACATTTGAATCAGTTCTAATGAGGTGGATGAAACTGGAGCCTATTATACAGAGTGAAGTAAGCCAGAAAGGAAAACACCAATACAGTATACTAACGCATATATATGGAATTTAGAAAGATGGTAACAATAACCCTGTGTACGAGACAGCAAAAGAGACACTGATGTATAGAACAGTCTTATGGACTCTGTGGGAGAGGGAGAGGGTGGGAAGATTTGGGAGAATGGCATTGAAACATGTAAAATATCATGTATGAAATGAGTTGCCAGTCCAGGTTCGATGCACGATACTGGATGCTTGGGGCTGGTGCACTGGGACGACCCAGAGGGATGGAATGGGGAGGGAGGAGGGAAGAGGGTTCAGGATGGGGAACACATGTATACCTGTAGCGGATTCATTTTGATATTTGGCAAAAGTAATACAATTATGTAAAGTTTAAAAATAAAATTAAAAAAAAAAAAAAAAACATCATAGTCAAACTGTCAAGAGAATCTTGAAAAAGTAAAAAGCTCATATACAAGTTTTCCTCATAAGATTAACTCTGTCTTTTTCATTAAAAAAAAAAAAAAAAAAAAAGGAGCCTACAAGGAAATGGAATGGCATGTTCAAATTGAAAAAAATAAGCTGTAAATCAGTAATTCTTTATCAAAAAAATCTACCTTTCTGAAATGTAGAAGAAATTTAGACATTTTCAGACATACAAAAACAGAATGTGTCACCAGCTTGTTTGCCTTAAAAATAAACACACAAAAATCATTTATGCTGATATGGAAAGACACTGGACAGTAACTCAAGTGTACACAAGGAATTAAGAGCACCAATAATGACAAGACATTATAAGAGTATTTTTGTAACTTCTTTCTGGCATAGAAGACAACAGCATTGAGTAATTCTTAGAACAATGCATTGATTGATTTAGGCTCTATAAAGGTATAATTAGTATGACAATAATAGCACAAAAGAGTAGGGAGGAAATGAGACAAGTGCCACTCTGATATAAGCACAAGACAAAGACATTACAAAATAAGGAAACTACAGAGCAGTATATTTTATGGATATAGATGTCAACATCCTCAAGAGAATAGTACCAAAATGAACCCAGAAATATATAAGAAGTATTATACATCAAAAACCAATCAGAATTTATCCTAGAAAAGTAAGATTGGTATAATATCTGAACATTAATTATTGTAACAAACAGTGTTAATAGAACAAAGGACATGATTCATATGTTCCTCTCCATAGACACATTAAAAAACTGACAAAATGTAACATCTTTTGAAATTTAACAGCAACAGAAAACCTCAACAAACTAGGAATAGAAAAGATTTTCCTCAATCTGAAAAAAAGCATCTACTAAAAGCCTGGATTTAAGAATAGTGAAGAGGCGACAATGTTCCCTCTCACCTTCTCTATTCAGCATTGTACTGGAGGCCTAGTCAAGGTGAGAAAAAAGTAACAAATACATCAAATTTAGAATGGAATAAATAAAATTGCCTCTGTTTATAGATTATATGATATTATACATAGAAAATCTTAGGGAATACTTACATACACAAACACTCATTCTACTATTGGAATTTATAAACAAGCTCAGAAATGTTGCAAGATACAAAATCAGTATGCAAAACTCAATCATATTTCTTTATACTGCCAGTGAACAAGCAAAAGAAGAAATTAAAGAAACAATTCCATTCATAATATCATTAAAAATACTTAGAAACAAATTTAAGAAAAGTAGTGTACAAAATGTTTACACTGAAAGTGACAAAAATTATTGAAAAAATTAAAGATTGAAATAAATAGAAAAGAAGTTCAAATTTGTGGATAAAAAGAAATATTTTAAAGATGGCACTTATTCTAAATTGATTAGACACAATCTCTATTAAGATCCCATCTGCGTTTTTGCAGGAATGGGCAAGTTGGCTCTAAAGTTCATATGGAAATGCAAGGACTGCAAATGAGTCAAAGTGATCCTGAACTAAGTTAAAGTACTCTCATTTACTAATTTCAAAATGTAATACCATGTTAAAGTAAACAGGAGAGTAGAGCATAATGATGAACACAAAAATCAATGGATTAGAATTGAAATTCTAGTAATAAACTCTTACATTTGTAGTTAATTGATTTTAACAAATCTAGCAAGTGAATTCAAAGGGGAAGTAATAGTCTTTTCAATAAATGGTGCCACTATTTTTCATACAAAAAATTAATTTAAAATGCATCATAGACCAAAATATAAGAGAAAAGCTGCAAAACTCTTAGAAAGACATATAGGAATAAATCTTTATGACACTGGGTTTGTCGATAATGTCTTAGTTGCAACACCACTAAGTACAAGCATCACTAGAGAAAGTAAATAAATTAGATTGCAATTTTTTTTTTAAAATTTGCTACAAATGATATCATCAACTAAGTAAAAAGGAAAGCTAACAGAGTTGGAAAAATATTTTCAAATCATTTATCCAATAAGGGAATTGTATCCGGAATCTGCAAATAACCCTTGAAATGCAATAATGAAAAGATAAAGCCATTTTAAAAATGAACAGGGACTTCCCTGGCAGTCCAGTGGTTAAGATAAAGGGCCCAAGTTACATCCTTGGTCAGGGAGCTAAGATCTCACATGCCATAGAGGGCAAACAAAAAAATTGGACATAGTCAAGTCTACTCATTCAGAATGTTTATGGAGTGATGGACATGGTATCAGGTACTGGACAAGCAGTAGAGAATATAACATGGCCTTGCTCTTATGATTAAATTTTAGGAGTGGCTTTGGATGGAAGCGTCAGTCACCAACACAGACAATCCTATAGCCGAATAAGAGGAGAAGGAGTGAGTTTGAGTTTGCTGCTGCTGCTAATCACTTGAGTCGTGTCCGACTCTGTGTGGCCCCATAGACGGCAGCCACCAGGCTCCCCCATCCCTGGGATTCTCCAGGCAAGAATACTGGAGTGGGTTGCCATTTCCTTCTTCAATGCATGAAGTGAAAAGTGAAAGTGAAGTCACTCAGTCGTGTCCGACTCTTAGTGACCCCATGGACTTCAGCATACCAGGCTCCTCCATGCATGGGATTTTCCAGACAAAGTACTGGCGTGGGGTGTCATTGCCTTCTCCGAGTTTGAGTTTAGATGTGTGGAATATGTGGTGCTTGTGGGATGATGAGATACAAACGCAAGGTTGCCCAAACATCAGACCATGATGAAGCAATCTAGGCATTCTCAGTGTATGACAGGTCTCTAAGGCTGTAACCAGGGCTTCCCTGGTGGCTCAGAGGTTAAAGCATCTGCCTGGAATGCGGGAGATCCAGGTTCAATCCCTGGGTCAGGAAGATGCTCAGGAGAAGGAAATGGCAACCCACTCCAGTACTCTTGCCTGGAGAATCCCATGAAGGGAGGAGCCTGGTAGGCTACAGTCCATGGGGTCGCGGAGTCGGACACGACTGAGCGACTTCACTTTCACTTTCTGAGGCTGTAACAGTAGCTTGTATTGATGCCGTGATATGTGGATGTCATAAAGAAAGTCCAACTGAAGTAGAAGGATGCTCTTTAAGCACTGCAAGACATTCTACTGACAGAGGAGCAGACTTTGAGAAAGGAAATCCAAGGAAAGCAAGCTGCCAACGATGCAGCTTAGGTGTTTCATGGACATACCTATAGAAGGAAAGCTAGAAATGCCCCAATGAGATGTTCTCTCAACTCACCAACATATTATCTGCTGTAGCTGGTCGATTATTCCTGTCCCTGCCCTGCCTGTCTGCCTTCCCCCTGCTGTTACTTCTCTTGTGGACCTTGTCTCTTACGCTGCCTCTTTTTCTAAAGTCACTCTTTGCTTCTTCCCCCTTCCCCTGACTCCCACTTACCCCACCATAGTTTTCACATGTCCACTTATCCCTATAACACCTGAAGTACACTCTGTGACCTGAATTTTATATCTTTACTAAGAAATAGTAAAGGTTTAATTAAACTGATAAACAATACAGACAATACATCTGTTAGCTGTAACAGAAACATTTGCCCCCCTTATTTCTCAAAGTGAGACCCCCAGAGTCATAAAAACCATGCAGACATTTTCTCCTTCATTCTTAATTGCCAGGATGTCCCAGACTGTGAACTACTAGCAAAGCCTTGCCTGTCCTTCAACATTGCATCCCACTGCCGCTTTTCCCATGAAAGCTTCTAAGATCCTGATAGTTCAAAGTAATTATATGCCTTATTTTTCATGTTTATAAAACTTAGTGTACATCCCTCACATGGTATACATGCAGCCTTAGTCTACTGTGAGGAGATAATCATGAGTGTGCCAGATATATATTGCTATGTATCCAGTTAGACAATAAGTTGGTGGCACAAAATAATTGTCCATGTTCATAGTTTTTGTGGTTCAGGAATTTACTCAAAGCACAGTTAGACAGTTTTTTATTTATTTATTTATTTTTACTGCTGCACGTGGTTCAGGGCTTTACTGGAAGCCTCAAATAATGAGTGACTGTGTTCCAAGGGAGATCTTCCCAAAGGAAAAAGCAGCACAAACTACTGCTTTTATTAACTTGGGCTTGGAAATTTTAGAACACTATTTCTGATGCATTATAGCAAAGATAGCAATTTCATAAGCTTCCAGGATCAAGGGAAGGGTAGTCCCCACCCTTTGATGGAAAAATGGCCAGGTTATAGGCAAGCTTGGCAGCAATCACAATCTGCAGTGATTTTGGAGCCCCCCCAAAAATAAAGTCTGACACTGTTCCTGCTGTTTCCCCATCTATTTCCCATGAAGTGATGGACCAGATGCCATGATCTGAGTTTTCTGAATTTTGAGCTTTAAGCCAACTTTTTCACTCTCCTCTTTAACTTTCAACAAGAGACTTGTTAGTTCTTCTTCACCTTCTGCCATAAGAGTGGTGTCATATGCATATCTCAGGTGATTGATATTTCTCTCAGCAATCTTGATTCCAGCTTGTGCTTCATCCAGCCCAGCATTTCTCATGATGTACTCTGCATATAAGTTAAATAAGCAGGGGGACAATATACAGACTTGACATACTCTTTTTCCTATTTGGAACCAGTCTGTTGTTCCACGTCCAGTTCTAACTGTTGCTTCCTGACCTGCATACAGGTTTCTCAAGAGGCAGGTCAGGTGGTCTGGTATTCCCATCTCTTTCAGAATTTTCCACAGTTTATTGTGATCCACACAGTCAAATGCTTTGGCATAGTCAACAAAGCAGAAGTAGATGTTTTTCTGGAATTCTCTTGTTTTTCGATGATCCAGTAGATGTTGGCAATTTGATTTCCGGTTCTTCTGCCTTTTCTAAAACCAGCTGGAACATCTGGAAGTTCATGGTTCATGTATTGCTAAAGCCTGGCTTGGAGAATTTTGAGCATTACTTTACTAGCGTGTGAGATGAGTGCAATGTGTGGTAGTCTGAGCATTCTTTGGCATTGCCTTTCTCTGGGATTGGAATGAAAACTGACCTTTTACAGTCCTGTGGCCACTGCTGAGTTTTCCAAATTTACTGGCATATTGAGTGCAGCACTTTCACAGCATCATCTTTCAGGATTTTAAATAGCTAAACTGGAATTCCATCAGCTCCAATAGCTTTGTTTGTAGTGATGCTTTCTAAGGCCGGCCGAGGTCCAGCCCTGGCTGATCCAGGGAGTTCAAAGGGAAGATGGTGTTGGTGAATACACTGGCTTTAATTAGATATTAATTAGAGATGTAAAGAGTAATAGAGTGAGGATAGCTCAGCAGGAAAATTCAGTGGAGAAAAGAGGCTGAGTAGCTTGGTTTATGCAGGAAACCAATAAAACTTCAAGATAAGAAGTTTGCACCACTTACGTAGGCCGCAGGCATCCTTCCGTTCTCCCAAAGGAGAGGAGACACTGAGGCCTCCCCGGTCGGATCTTAGAAGCCCAGGCAAAATTAGTAAGCTTGGTGGGCTCCGCGCTCCAGATGGAAACTCAGCCAGAGTTTGAGAGAGAGAATGACATGGGGAGACCAGTCTTTCGAGGAACTGATCCCATTTTTTATTTTTCCAGGGTCTGTTTTTATACACTGAGATGTTATACAAAAGTCACGCAGGGTCATCAGTCCTGACTTTTATTAAAGTCAGGTGCGTCATACAAATGTATACAGAGGTCTTAGGGATGTTACATCATCTTCTGGCCAGGGGGCCTGCTGACAATTTATGACCCTCTCCTTGTGACAGTGGTCAGTCAACCAGAACACTTTTTTCTCCAGGGGTGATTATTCTTAAAACAGACACCACCTTCTGAAGGTACAAGATAAAGTTGCATTCCTATACGGTGGGGGTGTAGTGGGTTTTAATTAAGAAAAGAATTTACTTAACCTAAGGTCTAATGTGATTAATATCAAAGGTTAATACTTATTTCTTCTATATATTTATTAATGTGTATCAGGGCAGGCAATGAAGAGACTTAGCAGTAAACATTGGCTCAACAAATGAAAAACCCTTCACCAATACAATTTCTAATCAGCCTACTATACTTATACTAATAGTTTTCTAACTTCTCTAAAGAACCTGTTTTTAGAAGGTTTAAAGCATCTAGTGCCTCTCACGGTTGGGAAGCTGTGAGCAATCACATGTGGCCGGACAAGCCTGTCAGGCAGGCTAGAGAACCTTCAGAGGAGTTTGTAGGTTGAAACACTCCTATCATGCCCAGGAACTAAGTTAACTCCTTCTCCGAAAGAGGTGGTGGGGGACAGCCCCCCGTAAAGTCAGAGGTGTAGGTGAGAGCACAAAGTAGTAAAGTAGGCAGACTCTGGTTTTGCGGGTAGATGCTCGAGAATTTCCAGGGGGACTCCTGAGGCTCGATCCCGCCTTTGCATATGTCGAGCCTCCTTCCTCATGACCTTTGCCACGGGTGGAGGTCCTCATGCCGGCTCCTGGCAAAGGCCCACTTGACTTCGCATTCCAGGATGTCTGGCTTGAGGTGAGTGATTGCACCATCGTGATTATTTGGGTCGTGAAGATCTTTTTTGGACAGTTCTTCTGTGTATTCTTGCCATCTCTTCTTAATATCTTCTGCTTCTGTTAGGTCCATATCATTTCTGTCCTTTATTGAGCCCATCTTTGCATGAAATGTTCCCTTGATATCTCTAATTTTCTTGAAGAGATCTCTAGTCTTTCCCATTCTGTTGTTTTCCTATATTTCTTTGCATTGATCACTGAGGAAGGCTTTCTTATCTCTTCTTGCCATTCTTTGGAACTCTGCATTCAGATGCTTATATCTTTCCTTTTCTCCTTTGCTTTTCACTTCTCTTCTTTTCACAGCTATTTGTAAGGCATCCTCAGACAGCCATTTTGCTTTTTTGCATTTCTTTTCCATGGGGATGGTCTTGATCCCTGTCTCCTGTACAATGTCACAAACCTCTGTCCATAGTTCATCAGGCACTCTATCAGATCTAGTCCCTTAAATCTATTTCTCACTTCCACTGTATAATCATAAGGGATTTGATTTAGGTCATACCTGAATGGTCTGACACTGTTTCCACTGTTTCCCCATCTATTTCCCATGAAGTGATGGGACCAGATGCCATGATCTTCGTTTTCTGAATGTTGAGCTTTAAGTCAACTTTTTCACTCTCCTCTTTCACTTTCATCAAGAGGCTTTTTAGTTCCTCTTCACTTTCTGCCATAAGGGTGGTGTCATCTGAATATCTGAGGTCATTGATATTTCTCCCGGCAATCTTGATTCCAGCTTGTGTTTCTTCCAGCCCAGCGTTTCTTATGATGTATTCTGCATATAAGTTAAATAAGCAGGGTGACAATATACAGCCTTGACATATTCCTTTTCCTATTTGGAACTAGTCTGTTGTTCCATGTCCAGTTCTAACTGTTGCTTCCTGACCTGCATATAGGTTTCAAGAGGCAGGTCAGGAGGTCTGATATTCCCATCTCTTTCAGAATTTTCCATAGTTTATTGTGATCCACACAGTCAAAGGCTTTGGCATAGTCAATAAAGCAGAATATTCAAAAGCAGAGACATTACTTTGCCAAAAAATGTCCATCTAGTCAAGGCTATGGTTTTTTCAGTAGTTATGTATGGATGTGAGAGTTGGACTGTGAAGAAAGCTGAGCGCCGAAGAATTGATGCTTTTGAACTGTGGTGTTGGAGAAGACTCTTGAGAGTCCCTTGGACTGCAAGAAGATCCAACCAGTCCATTCTAAAGGAGATCAGCCCTGGGTGTTCTTTGGAAGGAATGATGCTAAAGCTGAAACTCCAGTACTTTGGCCACTTCATGCGAAGAGTTGACTCATTGGAAAAGACTCTGATGCTGGGAGAGATTGGGGGCAAGAGGAGAAGGGGACGACAGAGGATGAGATGGCTGAATGGCATCACTGACTCGATGGACATGAGTCTGAGTGAACTCTGGGAGTTGGTGATGCACATGGAGGCCTGACGTGCTGTGATTCATGGGGTCAGAAAGAGTCGGACATGACTGAGCGACTGAACTGAACTGAACTGAACTGAATGGTCTAGTGGTTTTCCCTACTTTCTTCAATTTAAGATTGAATTTGGCAATAAGGAGTTCAGGATTGAAAAGCAGAGACATTACTTTGCCAACAAAGGTCCGTCTCATCAAGGCTGTGCTTTTTACAGTGGTCATGTATGGATATGAGAGTTGGATTGTGAAGAAAGCTGTGTGCTGAAGAATTGATTCATACCGAAGTTTGGTAAAAACTAGGACAATTCTGTAAGGTAATTCTCCTTTAATTAAAAAACAAATAAATTTGAAATCTAAAAAAGAAAAGAAAATTGATTAAACTTTTCTGAAGATCGAAATACCTGAAATAGCTATGAAAGTGAAGGGACTCTTCTAACTGGCTACAAAACTCTGGAATCAAGCACTCAAGCATACTTTGCTCATGCTGGGCACTTTATTCCATGTTACAAACTATAGGTACATCGGAAACAGTATGATCTAAATGGATAGAAAATGCACACATACACACATGCACATACACTTAAGGATATAAAAGCTCTTCAATCCAAATGCAATAAATATTAAGTTGTATGGTACAAAATATAAGCACAAAACCAGTAGAATAGAGTTAAGGTAATATGGCAGCAGTTATTGAAAGAAGACATATCTGAGATTTAAAGCATCCAAATCAATTTGGGAGCCAGGGGTTTGTTGTTTCTTTTGCCTTCTTCTATTTATAATGATGAGTGAAATAATTTAGACATTTATGAAACTTAAAGAACATAAGCAAAAATGTATAAGTTGGCATGAATCTTTGGGGCAGTGAGGGTGGAAAGGGTTTGCATATGGGACCAGGTTGTTCAGAGAGGCCGGAGTCTGACTAGAGTAAAAGAACCCAACTAAAAGTGTCTTTATATTCAAAATTGCAGCCTAAAATGCCATATGAGAAATGCATAAACCAAAGAGCAAGAAGTTTAGTTTGTGTCCACTTTCAGAAATTGATCTAACAATATTCACTGAGTCAGTAGTCATCATAGTCACTGCCACTACCTAGAAGTGGACCATTTCTCAAGTGTTCCATCCCAGTCCTCCAGCAGTGTGCTTCTCTATGCCATGAGATTTCAGACTGAACTGAATATGGAGGAATTATTGATAATTTAGTAATCAATCTGTTCATGGTTAATCTAATTGAATAAATTACCCCAGTCAAGGCTATGGTTTTTCCTGTGGTCATGTATGGATGTGAGAGTTGGACTTTGAAGAAGGCTGAGCACCGAAGAATTGATGCTTTTGAACTGTGGTGTTGGAGAAGACTCTTGAGAGTCCCTTGGACTGTAAGGAGATCCAACCAGTCCATTCTGAAGGAGATCAGCCCTGGCATTTCTTTGGAAGGAATGATGCTAAAGCTGAAACTCCAGTACTTTGGCCACCTCATGCGAAGAGTTGACTCATTCGAAAACACTGATGCTGGGAGGGATTGGGGGCAGGATAAGAAGGGGACGACAGAGGATGAAATGGCTGGATGGCATCACTGACTCGATGGACGTGAGTCTGGGTGAACTCTGGGAGTTGGTGATGGACAGGGAGGCCTGGCATGCTGCGATTCATGGGGTCGCAAAGAGTCGGACACGACTGAGCAACTGATCTGATCTGATCTAGTGGGAAATTGCTAAAATTTGTAATTACCAATGCACCAAATCATTTATCAAAATACTAGGAAGGCAGCAAGAATAATGATGCTGAGTTTTCTGGGATTGATTAGATTTTGGTCTCCAACTACAGAGAAGAGAAAAAGAGATAATCTCTGAGTGTTCACATGGTGATTAGTCTACAGAGATAACTATACAGGGCCTCTGAAATACACTTTTTTAAAGTACATTTGAATATATGGTAAAAACAATATTTTCTTGATTCTTGGCTAATATGATCTGATCTGACCTGATATGATGTTTTCTGATATGATATGGTCTGATATGATCATATCATATGATGTAATATGCAGACTATATGACTCCAAAATCACCAATGAAATTAAAAGATGCTTGCTCCTTGGAAGGAAAGTTATGACAAACGTAGACAGCATATTAAAAAGCAGAGACATCACTTTGCTGACAAAGGTCCATCTAGTCAAAGTTAAGATTTTCCAAGTAGTCATGTATGAATGTGATAGTTGAACCTTAAAGAAGGCAGAGCATGAAAGAATTGATGCTTTTGAACTGTTGTGCTGGAGAAGACTCTTGACAATCCCTTGAAATGCAAGAAGACCAAACCAGTCAATCCTAAAGGAAATCAGCCCTGAATATTCATTGGAAGGACTGATGCTGAAGATGAAGCCCCAATACTCTGGCCACCTGATGCAAAGAGCCAACTCATTGGAAAAGATCCTGACACTTGGAAAGATTGAAGTCAGAAAGAAAAGGGGGAGACTAGGATAAGATGGTTGGATGGCATCCCTGATTCAATGGACAAGAATTTGAGCAAACTCTGGGAGACAGTGGAGGACAGAGGAGACTGGCATGCCACCGTCTACTGGATCACAAAGAGATGGATGCAACATAGTGACTAAACAACAACAGTAATAATCCTAAAAGAGATTTTGAAATGTTTAAAAAAGATATTCAGTAAAAGCTAAGATCTTAATAAAGTATGGATGTTAGTTAATAATCATATATTGATATTGGTTCATGACAAATGTACCACACATAAATGCAAGGTGATAATAATAGGAGAAATTGTATATGGCATATATAGAATCTCTCTGCAATATTTTCTCAAATTTTTCATACAACTAAATATATACTAAAATTTATTTATTTATTTTTAATTGAAGAATAATTGCCTTAGAGAATTTTGTTTTCTGTCAAACATCAAAAAGAACCAGCTGTAGATACACCCATGTCCGCTCCCTCCCAAACCTCCCTCCAATCTCCCCCCACCCACCACCCCACCCCACCCTTCTAGATTGTTACAGAGCCCCTGGTTTGAGTTCCCTGAGTTATACAGCAAATTCCTATTTTGGGAAGGAATGATGCTAAAGCTGAAACTCCAGTACTTTGGCCACTTCATGCGAAGAGTTGACTCATTGGAAAAGACTCTGATGCTGGGAGGGATTGGGGGCAAGAGGAGAAGGGGACAACAGAGGATGAGATGGCTGGATGGCATCACTGACTCGATGGACATGAGTCTGAGTGAACTCCAGGATTGGTGATGGACAGGGAGGCCTGGCGTGCTGCAATTCATGGGGTTGCAAAGAGTCAGACACGACTGAGCGACTAATCTGATCTGATCTGATCTGATGCATTTTACACATGATATTGTACACATGGTATTGTACATATGGTATTTCTCCATACATCTCACCCTGTCCTTTCAGCACTCCACCCTTGTCTATAAGTCTGTTCTCTATGTTTATTTCTCCACTGCTGCCCTGCAAATAAATTCTTTAGTACCCATCCTTCTAGAGTCCATATATATTGTTAATATATAATATTTATATTTCTCTTTCTTACTTACTTCACTCTGTATAATAGATTCTAGGTTCATCCACTCATTAGAACTGACAAAATGCATTCCCTTTTTATGGCTGAGAGTCCCTTGGACTGCAAAAAGATCCAAACAGTCCATTCTGAAGGAGATCAGCCCTGGCATTTCTTTGGAAGGAATGATGCTAAAGCTGAAACTCCAGTACTTTGGCCACCTCATGTGAAGAGTTGACTTATTGGAAAAGACTCTGATGCTGGGAGGGATTGGGGTCAGGAGGAGAAGGGGACGACAGAGGATGAGATGGCTGGATGGCATCACTAACTCAATGGACGTGAGTCTGAGTGAACTCTGGGAGTTGGCGATGGACAGGGAGGCCTGGCATGCTGCGATCCATGGGGTCACAAAGAGTCGGACACGACTGAGCGACTGAACTGAACTGAACTGAACTGAATATTCCATTGTATATACGTACCACAGCTTCTTTACCCATTCATCTGCTAATGGACATCTAGGTTGCTTCCATGTTCTAGCTATTTAAATAGGGCTGTAATGAACATTGGCGTAAATGTGTCTTTTTCAATTTTTGTTTCCTCAGGGTATATACCTTGTAGTGGGCTTTATTCCTAGCTTTTTAAGCAACCTCCATATCGTCTTCCATAGTGGTGTTATCAATGTACATTCCCACCGCCAATGCAAGAGGGCTCCCTTTCTTCGACACCCTCTCCAGTACTTATTTGTAGACTTTTTTATGATGGCCATTCTGACTAGTGTGAGGTGGTATCTCATTGTACCTTTGATTTGCATTTCTCTAATAATGAGAGATGTTGAGCATCTTTTCATGTATTTGTTAGCCATCTGTATGTCTTCTTTGAAGAAATGTCTGTTTAGGTCTTTATCCCACTTTGTGATTGGGTTGTTTGCTTTTTGAGTGTTGAGTTGTATGAGGTGCTTGTATATTTTGGAAATTATTTGTCAGTTGTTTCCTTTCCTACTATTTTCTCCCGTTCTAAAGGTTGTCTTTTCACCTTGTTTGTAATTTCCTTTGCTGTGCAAAAGTTTTTAAATTTAATTAGGTCCCTCTTGTTTATTTTTGTTTTTATGTCCATTGATCTGGAAGGTGGGTCATAGAGGATCCTGCTTTGATTTATGCCATCGGGTGTTCTGCCTATGTTTTCCTCTAAGAGTATGGTAGTTTCTGGTCTTACCTTTAGGTCTTTAGTTCATTTTGAGTTTATCTTTGTGTATGGTGTTAGGAAGTGTCCCAATTTCATTCTTTTGCATGTAGCTGTCCAGCTTTCCCAGAACCACTTACTTAAGAGGCTGTCTTTGCCCCATTGTATATTCTCGTCTCCTTTGTCAAAAATAAGGTGCCCATAGGTGCATGGGTTTGTTTCTGGGCTCTCTATCTTGTTCCACTGGTCTGTATTTCTGTTTCTGTGCCAGTACTATACTGTCTTGATGATTATAGCATTGTAGTATAGTCTGAAGTTCATCTCTCAGTGAACCCGCTAGGGTGGGCAAGAGGCACACAATGCCTGCTAGAAGTCCATCAGTTGGCATCCCTTCAAAGGCAGTTGGGCTTCCAGGGATAATGTTTGCCACTTTGGGAGTTAGCCCTGTAGGCTGTTTGGGCGCAAATCCTTACCACCCTTCTCCTAAAGTTACAAACTTATCCCTGAATCAAATCTCCACTCCACTTTTATGGAACATTTGGATGGTTGCCTTTTACTGATTTGTTCTTGAGCCAATTACTAACTCTTACAATCAGGACCCTGCCCCCTTGTAGGCAACATTGCTCCACTCAGCCTACTATTAAAATACCTTAATGTCCCTAACTGGGCCAGATAACCCACTCCTTTGTCACTACTTCTGTTATTACATAAAGTGGGTCTATGACAATGAAATGTTTACCATGGGAAACACCCTAACCTGCTCTTATGGAGGACTGAGTCAGGAAGATCTGCTAGAGAAGAGATAGGCTGCCCACTCCAGTATTCTTGGGCTTCCTTTATGGCTCAGCTGGTAAAGAATCCGCCCGCAATGCAGGAGACACGGGTTTGATCCCTGGGTTGGGAAGGTCCCCTGGAGAAGGGAAAGGCTACCCACCCCAGTATTCTGGCCTGGAGAATCCCATGGACTGTACAGCCCATGGGGTCACAAAGAGTAGGACACGACTGAGCAACTTTCACTTCACTTTCCATAGTCCAAAGTAAGAAAGGTTGACTCGTCCAGCTCCATTCTTCTTTCTCAAGACTGCTTTGGCTATTCAGGGTCTTTTGTGTTTCCATATGAATTGTGAAATTGTTTTGTTCTACTTCTGTGAAAAAAAATGCCATTGGTAGTTTGATAGTGATTTCACTGAATCTGTAGATTTCATTTGGTAGTATAGTCATTTTCACAACATTGATTCTTCTTACCAGTAACATGGAATCTCTCTCCATCTGTTTATGTCATCTTTCATTTCTTTCATCAGGGTCTTATAATTTTCTGTGTACAGTTTTTTGTCCCCCTAGGTAGGTATATTCCTAGATATTTTATTCTTTTTATTGAATTGGTGAATGGAATTGAGTCCTTAATTTCTTTTTCTAATTTTTCATGGTTAATATATAGGAATGCAAGTGATTTTTGTGTATTGACTTAGTGTCCCCACAATTTTGCTAAATTCACTGATTAGCTCTAGTAATTTTCTGATGCTATCTTTAGGGTTTTATATGTATCTTGTATTCATGTCATCTGCTAATAGTGAGAGTTTTACTTTTTTTCCAATCTGGATTACTTTTATTTCTTTTTTTCTCTAACTGCTGTAGCTAGGACATTCAAAATTATGTTGAATAATAGTGGTGATAGTAAACACCACTTGTCTTGTTATTGATCTTAGAGGGACTGCTTTTAGCTTTTTACCATTGAAAATAATGTATGCTGTGGACTTATTATATATGGCCTTTACTATGTTGAGGTAGGTCCCTTCTATGACCATTTTTTGAAGCATTTTTATAATAAATGGGTGCTGAATTTTGTCACAGCATTTTCTTCATCTATTGAGATGATCATATGGTTTTTATCTTTCAGTTTGTTAATATGGTGTATTACATTGATAGATTTATGTATATTGAATAATCCATGCATCCCAAATAAACCTGACTTGATCATGGTGTATGAGCTTTTTAATGTGCTCTCAAATTCTGTTTATTAGAATTTTGTTGAGGATTTTTGCATCTATGTTCATCAATAATATTGGCCTGTAATTTTCTTTTTTGTGTCTGTTGACTTTACCTGGTTTTTGTATCAGGGTGATTGTGGCCTCTTAGAATGAGTTTGGAAGTATTCCTTCCTCTGAAACTTTTGAAAGTATTGCAGAAAAAATAGGCATTATCTCTTCTCTAAATGTTTGATAGAATTCCCCTGTGAAGTCTTTTGGCCCTGGCTTTTGTTCTTTTGAGAGATTGTTGATCACAGTTTCAATTTCAGGGTACATAAATATTTACAATTGTTATGTCTTCTTCTTGGATTGATCACTTGATCATTATGTAGTGTCCTACCTTGTCTTTTATAATATTATTTATTTTAAAGTCTATTTTTGACTTAAATAAAGATTGCCACTTCAGGTTTCTTTTAATTTTCATTCACATGGAATATATTTTCCATCCTTTTACTTTTAGTCTGTATGTGTCTGTAGGTCTAAAATGGGTCCCTTGTAGGCAGCATATATATGGATCTTGTTTTTGTATCTATTCAGTCAGTCTGTATCTTTTGGTTGGTGAATTTAATCTGTTTACATTTAAATTAATTATTGATATATATGCTCCTATTGGCATTTTCTTAATTATTTGGGGTTTGTTTTTGTAGGTCTTTCCTTACTTTTGTGTTTACTGGCTATGAAAGTCCCTTTAGTATTTCTTGTAAGGTTGGTTGGTTGGTGCTAAATTCTCTTAACTTATGTTTGTCTGTAAAGCTTTTGATTTCTCCATCAATTTTGAATGATATCTTTGCCATGTAAAGTAATCTTAGTAATAGATTTTTTTTTTTCTGTCAGTACATTAAATATATCCTGCCATTTTCTTCTGGTCTACAGAGTTTCTGCTGAAAGAGTCCCTGTTAACTGTATGGGTTTTCCTTTGTATGTTACTTGTTGTTTTTCCCTTGCTGCTTTTAATATTATTTCTTTGTGTTTAATCTCTGTTAGCTTGATTAATATGTGTCTCAATGTGCTTCTCCTTGGGTTTATCCTGTAAGGGACTCTCTGTTCTTCTTGGACTTGATTGGCTGTTTCCTTTTCTATGTTGGGGAAGTTTTCAACTATACTTTCTTCAAAAACTTTCTCACTGCTTTTTTTTTTTTTCTTCCTCTGGGATCCCTATAATTCAAATGTTGATGCATTTAATATTGTCCCAAAAGTCTCTGAGGCTATCCTCAATTCTTTTCATTATCTTTCACTTATTCTGCTCTTCAGCAATTGTTTCCACCATTCTATCTTCCAGCTCACTTTTCCATTCTTCTGCCTTGGTTATGCTGTTATTGGTTCCTTCTAGAGTATTTTAAATTTCAGTAATTTTGTTATTCATCTCTGTTTGCTCATTCTTTTTTTCTTTTTTTTTAAATTTTATTTTATTTTTGAACCTGAAACACTGTATTAGTTTTGCTAAACATCAAAATGAATCCACTACAGGTATACACTTTTTTTCTTCTGTGTCCTTGGTGATTGTATTAACTGGGTTAATTGCTTCTTGCATTTTTCTCCACTCTATTTTCAAGTCTTAGGAACATGTTTACTATCATTATCCTGAATTCTATATAAGGTAGATTGCCTATTTTCTCTTTGTTTATTTGGTCTTGTGCATTTCCATCATACTCTTTCATTTGTGCTATATTTCTCTGTCTTTTCACTTTTTTCCCTAAATTGCTCCACTTTTTCCAGGCTTTAGGGTTGTATTCCTTCTTCCTTTTGGTTTTTGCCCTTAAAGGGAAAGTATGGTTGAGTGGTTTGTGTTGACTTCTTGTAAGGGATGACTTGTGCCTGTGTTCTAATGAGAGGAGATCAAGCAGATAATTGCAGAAATAATAGGAAATATGCATGCACTTCCACACATGCAGTTATAACCAAAGTATTCTAAAGAAAAGAGTACAGGAGATTGACTTGGTAAACAAGGGAAACCAAAAGTGATATTGACCAAGTAAAAGCAGAGCTAACTAATGCTCAATCTGTAAAACTGAGCCTGAACAGATTGCCAACTGGGCAATACAGCCAAGAGAGCACAACAATTTAACTTACATGGTGAAAAAAGAAAGAGTGAAAAAAAAGGGGGGTGGAGAGAAAGGGAGGAAAAAAGAGAAGGGGAAAGAAAAGGAAGGGGTGGAAGATAGGGTAAAAAGAAAGAAAGAAATAGAAAAAAATAAATAAACATATGTGAAAAAGATTTATATAAATTCAGGAATAGTTACAGCTAGTAAAGAACTATAAGAAAGTCAATCAAACATATCAAACACAAAATCAGAAAAAAATCGCATAAAAGCAGTGAAAAAAATCTTTAGCAAGAAAAACAAAGAGGAAAACTTCATAGCACTGCAAAAGGCTAATGTGAAGGTAGGGATTTGTAGGGGGAATAAACAGTGTGATTTATAAGGTAAAATAACGTTTTCAAGGTTGTAGTTAATGGTTGTGGATTCTGCCCCGGTGGATGGGGTTGGATTAGAGTCATGTGATGTCTTTCTGGTTGGGGAAACTTCTGCCTGTGTTCTGGTTGATGGAGCTGGATCTTGTATGCATCTCTGTATCTTACTATATTTTACCAATCCATCAATATGATTTCCTATTAACTTCGTAAATAGTTAAATAAACCTTTATAGAAAACTGGCAGAGTTAGCAAATGTGGTGAATTTCTCCTTTCATGGATTACTTTTTCAAAAATTATTGTCACACAAGCTATTCTGTGAAACTTATAGGGAAGCAAGCACATGTGATTCTTGGGCCTAGGGAAACACACAATCCCTAAACTCCTGGACTCATTTCCTCTGGGAACCAAGAGTCAGCATACCCTTTTCCTAGACAGCTACGTCAGGCGTATTCTCAGGATCCACCTGACACATGTTGGAACAAACCTGCATGTTATTTATTTATACCATAAATAATACCAGTGTCACTGGGCCTTAATCTTTGGGGATGCAGGTTGAAAGGGAGGAGCATAATAGAGAAAAGACAACATATCCACTCCCTTCACAATCTTGCTTGGGTTCAGAATGACTGTAGGGTAAATTGTTTGCCAACACAGATAAGTATATGTACTAAAATCTCAGCATGCATAGGGTTTTAAGTTGGTGCAGAAGTAATTGCTGTTTTGCATTGTTGAAATTTCCCATTTGATATTGGAATACATTCTTAAATACATGTGGTTATGTTATACATCATTTTAATGTGCATTTCTCGCTTTATGTTTCTTAATTAATGACTTATTACCTGCTATTTATTTTATATGTATGAAATGATGTTAGACAAAAAGAAAATTTGAGTAATTTTCTTACTCAACCTCAAAATGGGTTGTAAAGCAGCAGAAACAACTTGCAACATCAACAGTGCATTTGGCCCAGGCACTGCTAGCAAACATACAGTGCAGTGGTGGTTCAGGAAATTTTGTGAAGGAGATGAGAGCCTTGAATATGAAGGGTGCAGTGGCTAGCCATCAGAAATGACAACAATCCAATTGAGAGCAATCATTGAAGTGATCCTCTTACAACTACATGAGAAGCTGATGAACTCAGCTCAACCCTCTATAATTATTCAGAAAGTGGATCAAATTGGAAAGATAAAAGAGATCAATAAGTGGGTGCCTCACGAGCTGATTGAAAAAAAAAAGTCACTTTAAAATTCATCTTCTCTTATTCTATGCAACAATGAACAATTTCTAAATCGGATTGTGATGTGTGACAAAAAGTGGGTTTTATACAACAACCAGTAGCAACGACTAGCTCAGTGATTAGACTGAGAAGCTCCAAAGCACTTCCAAAGCCAAGCTTGCACCCCAAAAAACATCATGGTCACTGTTTGGGGGGTCTTCTGTCAGTCTGATCTACTCCAGCTTTCTGAATCCCAGAAAAATCACTACATGTGAAAAGTATGCTCAGCAAATTGATGAGATGCACTGAAAACTGCAACTGGCATTGATCAAAGAAAAGGGCCTAATTCTCTATGACAACACCCAACCACACCTCCCAAAACCAATGTTTCAAAAGTTAAAGGTAAAATGTGTAATATCTTTAATAATTGTTTTTATAACTCCAGTTAATTGCATATATCTATATAACAACATGAACCCCGAGAACAAAGCAATGCTCTGAGCTAGAAATATCCCAGTGATTGGCTAGCATTTGATATTCCTTCTGAACTAGTACCAAAACAATAGACAATCAATTGCCATACATAGCCGTTATATAGACACGATCCCACTAATGACATTTTTACTAGCTTTACTTTGATAATATTGAATTTTCCATTTACTTTCATCCTTTGCCATGGATGGGAAGAACTGGTGGTGGAGAATTCGTAGGGAGTTTTTTTCAATGTTTCCTCAAAGTAAGACAGTTATAACAATATCTTTGCTTTATTGGTTTTATCACATTGTATCCTGGAATGTGAAGTCAAGTGGGCCTTAGGAAGCATCACTACGAACAAAGCTAGTGGAGGTGATGGAATTCCAGTGGAGCTATTTCAAATCCTGAAAGATGATGCTGTGAACGTGCTGCACTCAATATGCCAGCAAATTTGGAAAACTCAGCAGTGGCCACAGGACTGGAAAAGGGCAGTTTTCATTCCAATCCCAAAGAAAGACAATGCCAAAGAATGCTCAAACTACCACACAATTGCACTCGTCTCACATGCTAGTAAAGTAATGCTCAAAATTCTCCAAGCCAGACTTCTGTAGTATGTGAACTGTGAAATTCCAGATGTTCAAGCTGGTTTTAGAAAAGGCAGAGGAACCAGAGATCAAATTGTCAACATATGCTGGATCATCGAAAAAGCAAGAGAGTTCCAGAAAAACATCTATTTCTGCTTTATTGACTATGCCAAAGCCTTTGAATATGTGGATCACAAGAAACTGTTGAAAATTCTGAAAGAAATGGGAATACCAGACCATCTGACCTGCCTCTTGAGAAATCTGTATGCATGTCAGGAAGCAACAGTTAGAACTGGACATGGCCACAGAAATCAGAGCAGAAAAAGAAATAAAATGAATCCAAATTGGAAAAGAAGAAGTAAAACTTCTCACTGTTTGCAGATGACATGATCCTCTACATAGAAAACCCTAAAGACTCCACCAGAAAATTACTAGGTCTAATCAATGAACATAGTAAAGTTGCAGGATATAAAATCAACACACAGAAATCCCTTGCATTCCTATACACTAATAATGAGGAAATAGAAAGAGAAATTAAGGAAACAATTCCATTCACCATTGCAACGAAAAGAATAAAACACTTAGGAATATGTCTACCTAAAGAAACTAAAGACCTATATATAGAAAACTATAAAATACCAGTGAAAGAAATCAAAGAGGACACTAATAGATGGGGAATATATACCATGTTAATGGATCGGAAGAATCAATATAGTGAAAATGAGTACACTACCCAAAGCAATCTATAGATTCAATGCAATCCCTATCAAGCTAACAACGGTATTTTTCACAGAGCTAGAATAAATAATTTCACAATTTGTATGGAAATACAAAAAACCTCGAATAGCCAAAGCAATCTTGAGAAAGAAGAATGGAACTGGAGGAATCAACCTGCATGACTTCAGGCTCTACTACAAAGCCACAGTAATCAAGACAGTATGGTACTGGCACAAAGACAGAAATATAGATTAATGGAACAAAATAGAAAACCCAGAGACAAATCCATGCACCTATGGACACCTTATCTTTGACAAAGGAGGTAAGAATATACAATGGATTAAAGACAATCTCTTTAACAAGTGGTGCTGGGAAAACTGGTCAACCACTTGTAAAAGAATGAAACTAGAACACTTTCTAACACCATACACAAAAATAAACTCAAAATGGATTAAAGATATAAACGTAAGACCAGAAACTATAAAATGCCTAGAGGAGAACATAGGCAAAACACTCTCCAACATAAATCACAGCAGGATCCTCTATGACCCACCTCCCAGAGTAATGGAAATAAAGGCAAAAATAAGCAAATGGGACCTAATTAAAATTAAAACCTTCTGCACAACAAAGGAAACTATAAACAAAATGAAAAGACAGCCTTCAGAATGGGAGAAAATAATAGCAAATGAAGCAGCCGGCAAAAAAGTAATCTCAAAAATATACAAGCAACTTTTGCAGCTTAATTCCAGAAAAATAAATGACCCAATCAAAAAATGGGCTGAAGAACTAAATAGACATTTCTCCAAAGAAGACATACAGATGGCTAACAAACACATGAAAAGATGCTCAACATTACTCATTATCAGTGAAATGCAAATCAAAACCACAATGAGGTACCATTTCATGCCAGTCAGAATGGCTGTGATCCAAAAGTCTACAAGCAACAAATGCTGGAGAGGGTGTGGAGAAAAAGGAACCCTCTTCCACTGTTGGTGGGAATGCAAACTAGTACAGCCACTATGGAGAACAGTGTGGAGATTCCTTAAAAAACTGGAAATAGAACTGCTTTATGACCCAGCAATCCCAGTGCTGGGCATGCACACCGAGGAAACCAGAATTGAAAGACATATGTATACCCCAATGTTCATTGCAGCACTGTTTATAATAGCCAGGACATGGAAGCAACCTAGATGTCCATCAGCAGATGAATGGATAAGAAAGCTGTGGTACATACACACAATGGAGTATTACTCAGCAATGAAAAAGAATACATTTGAATCAGTTCTAATGAGGTGGATGAAACTGGAGCCTATTATACAGAGTGAAGTAAGCCAGAAAGCAAAACACCAATACAGTATACTAACGCATATATATGGAATTTAGAAAGATGGTAATGATAACCTGGTAAGCGAGACAGCAAGAGACACAGATGTATAGAACAGTCTTTTGGACTCTGTGGGAGAGAGAGAGGGTGAGATAATTAGGGAGAATGTCATTGAAACATGTATAATATCATGTATGAAATGAATCTCCAGTCCAAGTTTGATGCGTGATACTGGATGCTTGGGGCTGGTGCACTGGGACAACCCAGAGGGATGGTACGGGGAGGGAGGAGGGAGCGGGATTCAGGATGGGGAACACGTGTATACCTGTGGCGGATTCATGTTGATGTATGGCGAAAACAATACAATATTGTAAAATAATTAACCTCCAATTAAAATAAATAAATTTATATTAAAAAAAAAAAAAAAAGAACTGGACATAGAACAACAGACTGGTTCCAAATAGGAAAAGGAGTATGACCAGGCTGTATATTGTCACCCTGCTTATTTAACTTATATGCAGAGTACATCATGAGAAACAATGGGCTGAAGGAAACACAAGGTGGACTCAAGATTACCGGGAGAAATATCAATAACCTCAGATATGCAGATGACCACCGTTATGGCAGAAAGTGAAGAGGAACTAAAGAATCTCTTGATGAAAGGGAAAGAGAGTGAAAAAGTTGGCTTAAAGCTCAACATTCTGAAAACTAAGATCATGTTTCTAAGAATCTGTTGAATCCCAAAGCATGGATTTTTATGCTACAGGAATAAACAAACCTATTTCACGTTGGCTAAAATATATTGATTGTAAAAGTTCCTATTTTGATTAATAAAGATATGTTTGACCCCAGTCATAATGATTTAAAATTCAGAATCTGAAACTGCAATTACTTTTTCACCTACCTAAATAATATTCTAGTAAAAGGTGTGTTTGTCTCTGCCTCATTACACTAGAGAGGCTTGTTTTGTAAGGAGTCTGCAATTGTCCAAATGGGGAAGTAAAATGAAAATAACAATAGGAGCAATAACATCAAAATGTCCTCTGTCATTGAAGGTAACAGCAAAAATAAATAATTTCTTAGTGGGTTACTGGTGTTCTAATTCATGTAAAACTTAATAGACAACATTTCCTTCTTGAGTCAATGAACATTTTAATATTCAAAGGACATAAAATGTGGTCATTGCACGTTTTTTCTTACTATACATGTCAGGCCCAAAGAACACACACATCTCAACTTATTCTAGGCAACAGGAAAGAGTGATGGGCATACTCATAAAATAAAGTTTTATTTACACTTCTGTATCAGAAGCATATTGTTTCAAGTAACTTCTACTGGAATTGAAGCCGTTGCATTTATGAACAAATTATAACTTTCCATTTCATGATCTAAGTCCTTTTCTAAGTCCTCACTTTCTTTGAGTTAAGTTTGTGATAATGTGAATTGGTTCAGGATATGAGCACAAAGTGAGTCAGACATGCAACTTCAAATTGAGTTTCTGTCAATTACTTACTTTGTGGACGTGGACATATTATTTCACTTCTCTGAACCTCAGCCACCTCATCTCTTCAACTCTGCATGAAGACTGAATATGTCCTGCAGTGTCACACTGTGTATATAATTCATGCCCCAAAGTGACAGCTGTGGCAAAGATACACAATATGAGGCATCCCACCACAATGGCAGGGATAGAATAAATTCATTTCCCACAGGGCGACAAACATGCACTCTGTGAGTGTCAGTTTTCCCCCTTCCACTCTTATTCTAGTTTACACGTGTAAACTTCCTGTGTATTCAGCTTTTAATACACAAGTATAATTGGGACCTTAATTTAGAAGTTTGTATGTCCTTGATCCTCTTACAGGCATGGCCAAACTTGTTCTCCATTCCTAGCACACATGAGCATCCACTTTTCAAATCCTAAATCAATTCTTTCAGGGCTATCCATAAATAAAGTAGTTTAATAACTGGCTACCAGTCTATAAGCACAAAGACCATCTATCATGGATACTTTAATTTCATTTTTCCTCAATTTTATCTGTTGGGGACTGGAGAAGAATCTCATGTAATAGATGTCCTTGGAGGTTTCTTAAATCAGTCAGATCCCATCAGGAAGCAGATGACTCATCTATCTGGGTTATTTGGAAAGAAGTTAGTGAAACGACTATTAATACTTACAAAAGTGTGATTTAGGGTGTAGGAAAGCACAGAGAATGGTAAGGTGTCCTGGGGGAAGTGGTAACAATCAGGTGAGCCTAACCAAACAAAGAGAGTGAACAGAGACAGCCATATGGAGAGGACTGTTTTCTCTGGATGGAGAGAAGGGAGTTGAAAAAAATGAATATCCCAACCTTACTCACCTGTCACGCTTTGATATCCTGGTGCCTCCCATCGGCTAAACATAACTGGAAACCAGAGAGAAGGGAGTCCACCCACTCCAAGTGAGGCACCAAGAAAAGTGGATGTAAAAAATGAACACAAAGTCATCAATTTAAATTTTTTTTTTTTAACTCACAATTTCTGTAGATCATGAGCTCAAACACAGGTTATCTGGGTTGTTTGCTTCAATTCAGGTGTAATCCAGGGTTTGGCTCTCATCGAAGGCTTGATGCCAAAAACTCGGCCTCTGTGCACTGGTGCCAAATTGAATCTTGGATACAGAGTCTTGGTCAAGTAGAAAAGAATAGGTTTATTACTTTGCTAGGCAGAGGGTGGGGGCAAACTGAAGGCTCCTGCCTTGAAAACTGCACAAAATGGAAAAATGATAAAGAAGTTGACCTCCCACTAAGAATGTTTCACTTTTTCCCTCGAAAAATTGTAATGGCTGATCAAAGTCTTTGAAGTTGGTCTCTGGACACAAGTCTGCCTTCTCCCCAGATTGCCAACTTTTCTGAATAAAGCATCTTTCCTTTCTACATACACTTGCTTCTCAATTGTTGACTTTTTGAGTGGAGAGCAAATGAACCTGAGCTAGGTAACAACTTTGGACCTAAGAAATTGAGGGATAGAAGGTCTCTAGTTTCCTCAGTATCAGAGAAAGTCAGAAAAAATTTCCCCCTGTTCTTCTCATCTTGCACAGTAATTTCTTGTTAGAACTGAAATAGAATTTGGAGACATGAATATTCAGATCATGAATGTTTTCCTATCATCTGCATCACAATTAAAAAGTCAGATGGGGGGGTAATTCCTGGTTCAAAATTAGTTGCCATTTCCATTTAGAAAACATGATTCCATATGTCAGAACTTCTATATATCATCATGTCCTCTCTCTCTTCTTTCTAATGATATTCTAAATCTCACGAGTTCAACTTTCGTGCTATAGCCAACTCATTCTTCCCCCAAACACACAGGCAATGAAATAATTTTTGGTCTCTGGGATTTTAGTTCTTTACTGCTTCTAGTCATACAGCTACAAGCAGCCTTGCCAACATCTTTCAGTATTTATTGGGGAAACTTGACTACAAAAGGTTTCAGGATTGCAAGAGTTTTCAATAAACCTATTATAACTGACTTGCCTTATCAAGATACAGTTTGTTTGTTTGTTTTTTCTTCTTCTTCTTTTGGTAGGGAAGAGGGAAAGGGAGACCCTCTGCATTCCTTATACCCTTACATTTCTACAAGACACCACCAGATCCTCCCTGGCTCTGTTTCCTGAAGGAGGAATTACACAGAAGTGAAGGAACAGCCATAAATGATGTGAGCTCCTGGGGATACAAATGCCCTCAGGCTATATAGAAGTGAATCACCTAACTTGGCAGCTTCTTCTTCATTGCTATTCCAACACCCCTTCTGGACAGGTTTTCAAATAAAGTACAGGGAAAGAAAAATATATACACCACATGTGTATGCTCCCACAGGGAACATATGATTGCTTAAGAAAAGAAGTTAGACAGGTGAGGGGAATGAGATCAGCTTGTCCTTAATTTAGCTTCTAAATTTGTTTTCTATCTCATCTTCCTTCACACTCTTATTTAATGAAGATTTTTAAGTTTTTGGCATATGTAAAATGAAGGGGAAAACAGCAATCCCATCATATTCCACAAGGAATAGACATTCTTCACAATGTAGTTTTCAGTGGTCACAGACTTTCTTTAAAGATAAAGTGTGCTTTAGTTCTCATATCATAATCCTGGGAACTAAGTATTGCAACAGAATATAAATGGTCAATTCCACAGCATTCTAATTAGATGGCCACCCAGCATTTGTTCCTATCTTTAAAAACTGAAACAAGGAACTCATTACTTTGAAAGGTTATCACTGAATTGGCAGGTGACAGATTATTTATTAATTAATAATAAATATTTCTTTTATTTCCACTATTTTCCAGATTGTTTTCAAGGTTCTGGAAGTGGAAATATTTTTAAAAATAGCTTTAATCTGTAATGGTTAATTTTATGTATTAACTTGACTAGTCTGTGGTGCACAACTGTTGGTCAAACACCAGTCCAAATGTTGCTGTGAAGCTGTTTTTTTATATGTGATTAATACTTAAATCAGTGAGCTTTGATTAAAGCAGATTATCCTCTATAATATGGGTGTTGTTGTTCAGTTGCTCAGTTGTATCCAACTCTTTGCGACCCTATGGCCTGCAGCACACCAGGTTTCCCTGTCCTTCACCATCTCCCAGAGCTTGCTCAAACTCATGTTCATTGAGTCAGTGATGGATGCCATCCAACTATCTCATCCTCTGTCATCCCCTTTTCCTCCTGCCTTCAATCTTTCCCAGCATCAGGATCTTTTCCAATGAGTCAGTTCTTTGTATCAGGTAGCCAAAGCATTGGAGCGTCAGCATCAGTCCTTCCAATGAATATTCAAGACTGATTTCCTTTAGGATTGAGTGGTTGGATCTCCTTGCTGTCCAAGGGACTCTCAAGAGTCTTCTCCAACACCACAGCTCAAAAGCATCAATTCTTTGTTACTCAGCCTTCTTTACAGTCCAACTCTCACATCCATGCATACTACTGGGAAAACTGTAGCTTTGTCTTATCCAATAACTTAAAAGCCTTAAGGGTAAATACAGAGGCTTCCTGAATAAGAAATTCTCAAGACAGCAACATAGAAATTCTGCATAAGTTTCTAGCCTGCTTCCTTGTGAAATTCAGACTCAAGACTCAAACATCAACAGCTACGTAAGTCTCTAGAATTCAGGCCTGCCTTTATGGATTTTAGACTTACCATATCCCAAAATTACATGAGCCAATTCCTTATGAGAGAGAAAGAACAAGAGAGAAGCAAGAAGAGATATCTCTCTCTGTGTATAGATCTCCTTATTGGTTCTCTTTCCCTGGAGAACATTGACTACTACAGATTTTAGTACTTAAAAGAGAATCTGAAGTATGTGTTTTCCAAGTTGGATCTAGAATATCTGTGGTTGATTATCTAATTACAATGTCCATCAATTGGATATTGATATTCAATAGCAAAGAAAGCACTTCTGCAGTGTGATGTGGCAATACAAATGCACAAAATATCATCATTGGAGACTCCTAGTAAAACACTTTTAAGAGGCTAGATTCTGAATGACCATGTATTTGAGAATTTAGAGCATTTTGTCAAATTAGCAAGCATAATGAGATTGACAGGTTGCTCCTAATTACACTGGACATAGTGGATAAAGAAAAGCATAAGCTCAGGGATTCAAATTTCTTCCTCAAGCACCACATAAATGACCTTAAAGCTTCTACGTATGCTATGAAAGTTCTTATCTCCTATAGCTGCAGAGCTGGAGCTGAGATTGCTGAAAACCAAATTGAGGGTTTCACCTTGCAAGTGGCTGAATCATAAGACAGATTGAGTTTGGGTCTCTGGATATCTGCTGTTAAAGTGAGGACATTGATTGAGTAGGAATGGGATACTGAGAGTTGAACATATGGGAAAACTCTGATAAGCTGGGGACACTGAATTTATAAATTCTGATGAGACTCTGCCAATAAAAGGAGCCTCTTCATCCCTGCCTTAGGAAATAATTCTGCTTTATCTAAGGAAATTGTAATGCCTCCCTCAAGAGAGTTGCAATATAAGACACTGATAAGTCTCCTCGGAACCCATCCACACCCCATTCATCTTTGGTTCCCCATTTATAACTGCACTCAAATCCCAGAATCCCCCAAAAGGTAAGATACAAAGTATGACCAATGAGGAGGCTCAAAAGAATTATGTGATTTTTTTGTTCAAATTTATACTGACAGAAATATGAGGAATATGTGTTGTTGTTGTTTTGTCACTAAGTTGTGTCCAATTCTTTGCAACCCCATGGATTGGAGTATGTCTTTACTATCTCCTGGAGTTTGCTTAAACTCCTGTCCACTGAGTCAGTGATGCTATCCAGCCATCTCATCCTCTGTCACTCCCTTCTCCTGTCCTCAATCTTTCTTAAATATTACATGTGTGAGGAAATGGTAGAAGGAACATAAATTTTCATCAGGCCAAATTTACATTTATGGGCCCTCTAAGCAGAGATTCTGGATTAATGTTGTAGCTTGGGATATTAGAAAGGGTCTGATTATTTGGTTGGTTTATTTGTTGACTGAAATATGGACCAAAATGTGACCTATACTAAATGAAGATGAAACGACAATGTGTTTTGGTATAGGTGGCTCAGATAGTAAAGAACTTTCCTTCAATGCAAGAGACACAGGTTTGACCACTGAGTCAAGATGATCCCCTGGAGAAGGGAATGGATACCTACTCCAGTATTTTTGCCTGGAGAATTCCATAGACAGAGGAGTCTGGCAGGCTATAGTCCATGGGATCATAGGGACTCATACATGACTGAGCAACTAACATTTAAGAATTTTAGAGTAGATTTATCATGTAATATCCACTAACCCAACCTAGACAGATCCATAGCTATGAGAAATAAATTTACAAAGGGATCCCTAGCATCCTTGATGGGCTCTGTGATTGTTCTTGTCTGTAGGTTAGAAATTATACTGAGAACTGCTGCCATTGAATTGAGAAATTTAGATGTAATGGAGACAACTGGATCCCAGGATGGCAAGGGCCAAGTAATGGTACTCGACCACCAAAGAAAAAAAAAAAAATAGATCTATGTTAATGGACAGCAGAGTCAAAACTGTAATCAGAAAAGTCTGACTCACAGAGACCTACCGCATTAACTAGATGATCATAGTGTCCTTATAAGTAAATATATGAGAAGTCTAGTAAACTCTTACTTTAATTATATAAAGATTTCTAGATTAAATGAACTGAGGCCTAACTTGAATTATAAAAATAGACTCTCAATCTAAATATTTTTATTCCTGGAACTGTGCCAGTTTACAGATACAGAACCTCTTGAACAAAGAAGATTGGGTCCCTTTGAAGAAGGATTCTGCTACACTGCCAGAAATTTACAAAATTATTTTTTCTCTCAGCCTTTCTTAAATGGACTACAATCTTTTTCCAGAGTTACTTTGCATTGAAGGAAAGGAAATAAACATACTTTAGGGGAATACAGGACACTGACTCAAATGACACTATTTCCAGAAGACCCAAAATATCACTGTGGTCCCCCAGTCAGAGCTGGAGCATAAGAAGGTCAGATAAACAATGGAGTTTTAACTCAGGTCCATTTCACAGTGGGCCCTCAAACTGACCCAGTGGTTTTTCCCCTGTTGCAGACAGCATGATAGAAATATACATACTCAACAACTGGCAGAATTCCTATTTTGGTTCCATGATCTGTAGTGTGAAGGCTATTATGAGAATAAAGACAAAGCTGAAGCTTCTAAAACTTCATTTACCCAGGAAAACAGTAACCCAAAAGAAATACTGCATTCCTGGAGGGATTGCAAAGATGAGTGCCATCATCAAAGACTTACAGGATGCAGGAATAGTGAGTCCCATCACATCCTCATTCAACTCACCTATTTGGCCTGTACATAAAATAAGTGAATGACAGTGAATTATCATAAGCTTAGCCAGGTGGTGACTCCAATTGCAGCTGTTGTACCAGATGTGGTTTTATTGCCTGAGCAAATTAACACATCCCATGGTAACTGGTATGTAGCTATTTATCTAGAAAGTGCTTTTTTCCCCTCCATATCTGTTAATAAGACCACCAGCAGCAGTTTTCTTTCAGCTGGCAAGAACTTCACTGTTCTACCTCAGAATTATATAAACTCTTCAGTCCTATGTCATTGCTTTATTTGTAGGAATCTTGGTTACCTTTCTTTTCTACATATATCGCATTGGTCCATTACATTAATGACATTATTACTAATTTTATCTATTAAGCAAGCAGTACCAAGTACCCTCATCTTATTGGTAAGACACTTGCATATCAGAAGATGGGAAATATATCTGACAAAAATTCAGGGATTCTCTATCAGGGGTTCTCCAACTCAATGAAAGTGAAGTTGCATCCGATCCCTCCTACAACCAAAAAAAAGAGGCACATGGCCTAGTATCCCTCTCTAAATTTGGAGGGAACACATTTCTCATTTGGGTATGCTACCTAGATTATTTTCTGAGTGATCCAAAAAACTACTAGTTTTGAGTAGGGCTCAGAACAAGAATAGACTCTGCAATGAGTCCAGTCTGCCATCCAGTCTACAATCCACTTTGCCACTAGAGCTATATGACTCATCAGATCATGTATTTAAAGTGTCACTGGCAGTTAGAGATGCTGTGTACAGCCTTTGGAAAGCCCTGCTGCTGCTGCTGCCACTGCTAAGTTGCTTCAGTCGTGCCCGACTCCGTGTGACCCCATAGACGGCAGCCCACCAGGCTCCGCTGTCCCTGGAATTCTCCAGGCAAGAACACTGAAGTGGGTTGCCATTTCCTTCTCCAATGCATGGAAGTGAAAAGTGAAAGTGAAGTCACTCAGTCGTGTCCGACTCTTCACGACCCCATGGACTGCAGCCTACCAGGCTCCTCCATCCAGGGGATTTTCTAGGCAAGAGTACTGGAGTGGGGTTCCATTGCCTTCTAGTAGGTGAATTGAAGCACAGATCCTTAGGATCTTGGATCAAGTTCCTTCTATCCTCTGCAGATAACACATTCCTTTGGGAAAATATATCTTCTCTTCCTGCTGAGCCTTAGTAGTGACTGAGCACTTAATCATGAGCCAAAAAGTTACCAAGTGATTTAAAAGTAAAAGTGAAAGTGAAAGTCACTCAGTTGTGTCTGACTCTTTGCAACCCCATGGAATATACATTCCATGGAATTCTCCAGGCCTGAACACTGGAGTGGGTACCCTTTCCCTTCTCCAGGGGATCTTCCCAACCCAGGGATCAAACCCAGGTCACCCGCATTGCAGGAGGCTAATTTACCAGCTGAGCCACAAGGGAAGCCCAACAATACTAGAGTAGGTAGCGTATCTCTTCTCCAGTGGATCTTCCTGACTCAGGAATCGAACCAGCGTCTCTAGCATTGCAGGTGGATTCTTTACCAACTTAGCTATCAGGGAAGGCCCAAGTGACTTAAGCTTCCCATCATATATTTGATGTTATGTTGATCCACCAAGCCATAAAGTTGGGCATGCACAGCAGCACTCCATCATCAAATGTTGAATGAACTATGTGATCAGGCCTGGGCAAGTCCTGAAATTACAAATAAGTTACATGATGAAGTGACCCAATGTCCATGTTCCCTACTCATGCTACACTGCCTACTGTCTCCTAGGCCTCAATTATGTCCCTGTGAGGATTTCCTCAGTTCCCCAACTTGGAAGAGAAAATTTGGGCCTGGTTTATCAATGGCTCTGTGTAATATTCAAGCACTACAAAAAAGTGGACAACCGTACTATAGTCCATTTCTGGGATGTCTCTGAAGAAAAACGATGAAGGGAAATCTCCCCAGGGCAGAGAACTTCATGTAATGGATTTGGCTGATCATTTTTCTTAGAAAGAAAAATGGCCCACTATGTCACTATATATATATATATATATATATATGGATTTATACATATATATATGTATAAATATATACATATATATGTATAAAATAAATATATAAACTATATATATATAGGAGCTGACTGTGGCTCAGACAATGAACTCCTTATTGCCAAATTAAGACTTAAATTGAAGAAAGTAGGGAAAACCACTAGACAATTCAGGTATGACCTAAATCAAATCCCTTATGATTATACAGTGGAAGTAAGAAATAGATTTAAGGGCCTAGATCTGATAGATAGAGTGCCTGATGAACTATGGAATGAGGTCTGTGACATTGTACAGGAGACAGGGATCAAGACCATTCCCATAGAAAAGAAATGCAAAAAAGCAAAATGGCTGTCTGGGGAGGCCTTACAAATAGCTATGAAAAGAAGAGAAGTGAAAAGCAAAGGAGAAAAGGAAAGATATAAACATCTGAATGCAGAGTTCCAAAGAATAGCAAGAAGAGATAAGAAAGCCTTCTTCAGCGATCAATGCAAAGAAATAGAGGAACACAACAGAATGGGAAAGACTAGGGATCTCTTCAAGAAAATCAGAGACATCAAAAGAACATTTCATGCAAAGATGGGCTCAATAAAGGACAGAAATGGTATGGACTTAACAGAAGCAGAAGATATTAAGAAGAGATGGCAAGAAAACACAGAAGAACTGTACAAAAAAGAACTTCACAACCCAGATAATCACGATGGTGT
Source organism: Bubalus kerabau (assembly GCF_029407905.1). Lineage (NCBI taxonomy): Eukaryota > Metazoa > Chordata > Mammalia > Artiodactyla > Bovidae > Bubalus > Bubalus kerabau. The sequence continues at coordinate 56,144,433 of NC_073626.1, read as the reverse complement.
GATCACTGACCTAGAGCCAGACATCCTGGAATATGAAGTCAAGTGGGCCTTAGAAAGCATCACTACAAACAAAGCTAGTGGAGGTGATGGAATTCCATTTGAGCTATTCCAAATCCTGAAAGGTGATGCTGTGAAAGTGCTGCACTCAACATGCCAGAAAATTTGGAAAACTCAGCAGTGGCCACAGGACTGGAAAAGGGCAGTTTTCATTCCAATCCCAAAGAAAGGCAATGCCAAAGAATGCTCAAACTACCGCACAATTGCACTCATCTCACACGCTAGTAAAGTAATGCTCAAAATTCTCCAAGCCAGGCTTCAGCAATATGTGAACCGTGAACTTCCCGATGTTCAAGGTGGTTTTAGAAAAGGCAGAGGAACCAGAGATCAAATTGCCAACATCTGCTGGATCATCAAAAAAGTGAGAGAGTTCCAGAAAAACATCTATTTCTGCTTTATTGACTATGCCAAAGCCTGTGACTGTGTGGATCACAATAAACTGTGGGAAATTCTGAAAGAGATGGGAATACCAGACCATCTGATCTGCCTCTTGAGAAATTTGTATGTAGGTCAGGAAGCAACACTTATAACTGGACATGGAACAACAGACCGGTTCCAAATAGGAAAAGTAGTTTGTCAAGGCTGTATATTGTCACCCTGTTTATTTAACTTCTATGCAGAGTACATCATGAGAAACTCTGGACTGGAAAAAACACAAGCTGGAATCAAGATTGCAGGGAGAAATATCAAAAACCTCAGATATGCAGATGACACCACCCTTATGGCAGAAAGTAAAGAGGAACTAAAAAGCCTCTTGATGAAAGTGAAAGAGGAGAGTGAAAAAGTTGGCTTAAAGCTCAACATTCAGAAAACGAAGATCATGGCATCTGGTCCCATCACTTCATGGGAAATAAGTGAGGAAACAGTGGAAACAGCGTCAGACTTTATTTTTCTGGGCTCCAAAATCACTGCAGATGGTTTCTGCAGCCATGAAATTAAAAGACGCTTACTCCTTGGAAGGAAAGTTATGACCAACCTAGATAGCATATTCAAAAGCAGAGACATTACTTTGCCAACAAAGGTTTGTCTAGTCAAGACTGTGGTTTTTCCTGTGGTCATGTATGGATGTGAGAAGAAGGCTGAGCGCCGAAGAATCGATGCCTTTGAACTGTGGTGTTGGAGAAGACTCTTGAGAATCCCTTGGACTGCAAGGAAATCCAACCAGACCATTCTGAAGGACATCAGCCCTGGGATTTCTATGGAAGGAATGATGCTAAAGCTGAAACTCCAGTACTTTGGCCACCTCATGCGAAGAGTTGACTCATTGGAACAGTCCCTGATGCTGGGAGGGATTGGGGGCAGGAGGAAAAGGGGACGACAAAGGATGAGATGGCTGGATGGCATCACTGACTCGATGGACACAAGTCTGAGTGAACTCTGGGAGTTGGTGATGGACAGGGAGGCCTGGCGTGCTGTGATTCATGGGGTCGCAAAGAGTCGGACATGACTGAGCGACTGAACTGAACTGAACTGCAGAATACATCATGTGAAATGCCAGACTGGATGAAGCCCAAGCTGGATTAAGACTGCCAGGAGAAATATCAATAACATCAGATAGGCACATGACACCACCCTTATGGCAGAAAGTGAAGAACTAAAGAGCCTCTTGATGAAAGTGAAAGAAGAGAGTGAAAAACTTGGCTTAAAACTAAAAATTAAAAAAAAAATAAATAAATAAAGGAAGATCATGGCATCTGGTCCCATTACTTTTTGGCAAGTAGATGGGGAAACAATGGAAACAGTGACAGACTTTTTTCTTGGGCTTCAAAGTAACTTCAGATAGTGAGTGCAGCCATAAAACTGAAAGATGTTTGCTACTTTTAAGAAAAGCTATGACCTACCTAGACAACACAGTAAAAATCAGAGACATTACTTTTCCAGCAAAGGTCCTTCTAGTCAAAGCTATGGTTTTTCCAGTAGCAATGTATGGATGCCAGAGTTGGGCCATAAAGAAAGCTGAGAGCTGAAGATTTGATGTTTTGAACTGTGGTGTTGGAGAAGACTCTTGAGAGCCCCTTGGACAGCAAGGAAATCCAACCAGTCAATCCCAAAGAAAATCAATACTAAATATTCATTGGAAGGACTGATGCTGAAGCTGAAGCTCCAATACTTTGGCCACCTGATGCAAGGAACTGACTCATTGGAAAGACCCTGAAATTGGGAAAGATTGAGGCAGGAGGAAAAGGGAACAACAGAGAATGAGATGGTTAGATGGCATCACTGACTCTATGGACATGAGTTTGAGCAAGCTCTGGGAATTGGAGACAGACAGAGAAGCCTGGCATGCTGCAGTCCATGGGGTCACAAGGAGTCAGACATGACTCAATGACTAACTGAGGAGTAGCCTCTGAATCATCAAAAAGAGTGTCTTCCACATTTCAGGTAATCATCAAAAGGTGAGTCAGAGTTGGTTCCAGGAAAACTCTTCTCTGTCCTTTCCTGCCCTAGCTACCAGGTGCATTTTCACACGTTTGTGCACAGGTTTGTGCACAGATTTGTGCCACTCTCTGTCGTACATTCAGGGGTCACCTCTCCCTCTCATTGCAATTGTTAGAAATGTTGGATATTTGTTCCATTAGCCATACTGTGCCTTGAGGCATGCAGAGATTTCACTGCTACATTTGAGACACCTTCTAGGCCAGTGAACATTCAGTATACCCATTCTAAGGATGAGCTCATGTACATCTCAAGAACCTCCCTCAGACTCACCTCTAGGCCATATTCTCAGGAACTGGGAAAGATCTGACCTTGAAAAAAAAAATTTTTTTTTTTTAATGGCTGACTTCCATTTCAAAATGATGGAGTAGAAGAACGTGCGTTCATCTGCTCTTGCAAGGACACCAAAATCACAGCTAGCTGTTGAACAACCATCACAGGAGGATGCTGAAACCTACCAAAAAAGATATGCTACATCCAAAGACAAAGAAGAAGCCACAGCAAGACAGTAGGAGGGGCACAATCACCATAAAATCAAATCTCATACCTGCAAAGAGGGTGATCCACAAACTGGAAAATAATAATACCAAAGAAGTTCTCCCATTGTTGTTAAGGTTTGAAACCCCACGTCAGGCCTCCCAGCCTGGGGACCCAACAAAGGGACTGGGAATCCCCAGAGAATCTGACCTTGAAGGCCAGTAGGATTTGATTATAAGACTTCCGCAGGACTGGAAGAAGCAGAGACTCTAGTCTTGGAGGGCACAATCATAATCTTGTGCACACCAAGACTCAGAGAAAAGGAACAGTGACTCCACAGGAAACTGAACCAAAACTACCTGCTAGTGTTGGAAGGTCTCCTGTGGCGGCATAGGTCAGCAAGGGCACACGACAGGGATAGGGGGACTCCAGCAACTATCTGGGAAGGTCTCCTTTGGTGTAAACCTTCTTGGAGAGCACCCTTAACCAGACCATGGAGCCTATAGACCCCAGCGCTGGGTCACCTCAGGCCAAAAATCTACCAGGGAGGGAACCCAACCCCACCCATCAGCAGATAATTGGATTAAAGCTTTACTGAGCAAGGCCCTGCCCACCAGAGCAAGACTCAGTTTTTGCCACCACCAGTCCTTCCCCCAAAAAAGCTGAAAGTGAAAGTGCAAGTCGCTCAGTCATGTCCGACTCTTTGTGACCCCATAGACTATACTGTCCATGGAATTCTCCAGGCCACAGTACTGGAGTGGGTAGACTTTCCCTTCTCCAGGGGCTCTTCCCAACCCAGAGATTGAACCCAGGTCTCCCTCATTGCTGGCAGATTCTTTACCAGCTGAGCCACAAGGGAATCCCAAGAATATTGAAGTGGGTACCCTATCCCTTATCCAGCGGATCTTCCTGACCCAGGAATCAAACCGGGCTCTCCTGCATTGCAGGCAGATTCTTTACTAACTGAGCTATCAGGGAAGCCCCAAAAAGCTGAGTGCTGAAGAACTGATTTTGAATTGCAGTATTGGAAAAAACTCTTGAGAGTCCCTTGGACTGCAAGAAGATCCAACCAGTCCATCCTAAAGGAAATCTGTCCTGAATATTCATTGGAAGGACTGATGCTGAAGCTAAAATTCCAATACTTTAGCCACCTGATGCAAAGAGCTGACTCATTTGAAAAGACCCTGATGCTGGGAAAGAGTGAAGGCGGGAGGAGAAGGGGATGACAGAGGATGAGATGGTTGGATGGCATCACCGACTCAATGGACATGAGTTTGTGTAAGCTCTGGGAGTTGGTGATGGACAGGGAGGCCTGGAGTGCTGCAGTCCATGGGGTCACAAAAAGTCAGACATGACTGAGCAACTGAACTGAACTGAGTCCTTCCCATCAGGAAGCTTACACAAGCCTCTTAGCTTTCTCTATCAGAGGGCAGATAGAAGAAGCAAGAAGAATTAGAATCCCACAGAAAACCACATTATAGAAAGTTAATCAGCATGAGAAAGCAGAAAGTTATGTCCCAGATGAAGAGACAAGATAAAACCCCAGAGAAACAAATAAATGAAGTGGAGACAGGCAATCTTCCAGAAAAAGAATTCAGTGTAATGATGGTGAATATGATTCAGGATCTCAGTAAAAGAATGGAGGCAAAGATTGAGAAGGTGCAAGAAATGTTTACCAAAGACCTATAAAAACTAAAGAACAAACACACTAATATGAATAATACACTAGAAGGGATCCATAGCAGAATAACTGAGGCAGAAGCACAGATAAATGACCTGGAGGACAAAATGGTGGAAATCACTGCTGCAGAACAGAATATAGAAAAAAAAAAGAATGAAAAGAAATGAAGACAGCCTAAGAGACCTAACACACCAACAGTCACATCATAGGGGTCCCAGAAGAAAAGACAGAGAAAGGACTTGAAGAAAATATTTGAAGAGATATTAGCTGAAAACTTTTTGAACATGGGGAAAGAAATAATCAACCAAGTCCAGGAAGCACAGAGAGTCCCAGGCAAGATAAACCCATGGAGGAACACACCAAGACATATAATAATCAAACTGATAAAAATTAAAGACAGAGATAAAATATAAAAAGCAACAAGGAAAAAAATGACAACATACAAGGGCAGTCCTATCAGTCTATCAGCTGATTTCTCAGTAGAAACTCTACAAGCCAGAAGGGAATGACATGACATATTTAAAGTGATGAAAGGGAAGAAGCTACAACCAAGAATACTCTACCCAGCAAGACTCTTCTTCACATTTGTTGGAGAAATCAAAAGCTTTCTAGAAAAGCAAAAGTTAAGAGAATTCAGCACCATCAAACCAGCTTTACAACAAATGCCAAAGGAATTTTTCTAGGCAGAAAACAAGAGAAAGAAAAGCCCTGCTGCTGCTACTGCTGCTGCTGCTGCTAAGTCACTTCAGTCGTGTCCGACTCTGTGCGACCCCATAGACGGCAGCCCACCAGGCTCCGCCGTCCCTGGGATTCTCCAGGCAAGAACACTGGAGTGGGTTGCCATTTCCTGCTCCAATGCATGAAAGTGAAAAGTGAAAGTGAAGTCGCTCAGTCGTGTCTGACTCTTCACGACTCCATGGAAGGCATCCTACCAGGATCCTCCCATGGGATTTTCCAGGCAAGAGTACTGGAGTGGGGTGCCATTGCCTTCTCCAAAGAAAAGCCCTACCTATAGAAAATTAACTCAAAACAATTAAGAGAACCATAATAGTATCATACATACAGATAACTACCTTAAATGTACCTCGGTTGGTTAACAGAAAACTATAGAATTCTATATTACCAAAACTAGCATTTGGTAGAAAAACCTGCAATCACTTATTTAAATCAAAATGCATATCAGAATTATCTTGGAAATTTTTGAAAAATACCAATGTCCAAGTGTTCAGGTATTGCTTTTTTTTTGGCGAGAGCTCCAGATGTTTCTAATGAGCAGTCATGTTTAAAAACAACTGGACTATATACGGATATTTTACTTTAATCTAGTTTGTATCACTTTTTCTATGTCATATTCAGTGCTCCCCTTTCATTTAGTTTATGTTTTCCAATTTCTCCATCTTTTATTTTCTTTTTTTTTTTATTCTTTCTCAAGGCTTTGTCAAGCATAGTAGATAAGCTTTTGTATACACCTATATATAACATATAAATATTTTAGAAAACATGAATTTTTGCCTAACTAAAAAATTTATGATATTTTTATTCTGCATGTTTGACTTAGTATTAATAGAATGTTATATTTCTAATTTTAAATAATAGATATGAAAAAAGCAATAAAGGCTTACTGTACAGCACAGGAAACTATACTCAATATATTGTAATAACCTATAATAAAAAATAATTTGAAGAATAACATATGTATATGTGTATAACCAAATCACACACACAAAAAGAATTCTACTCTTCGAAATTTTATGTTTATCTTTTTGCCAGTTTTTCTAAATGTCCTGTGAACATCTAATAACAACAAGATACAAAATTGTAAAGATATTTGTGTAGTATATGATTAATATAAATTAATTAAATATAAATCTATTATATTTAAATTACTAATAACATCATTCAAGATGCTCTTCTTCTTACCTTTTCTGCACTTGATAAAATATTCTCAGAGAAATGTTAATATGTCTCACTATGATTATATATTTTTTCTTTTCCTTTATATTTCTTCTGATTTGTGCTTTATGTATCTTTGTTGTTAAAGTATTTAATGGTTTATGATGTCTATCTTCTTTGTGAAATTGTACCTCTTATCATTTAAAATATTCATCTTTTGCTCAACATTACTCATTATCAGAGAAATGTGAATCAAAACCACAATGAGGTACCATTTCATGCCAGTCAGAATGGCTACTATCAAAAAGTTTACAAACAATAAATTCTGGAGAGGATGTGGAGAAAAGGGAACCCTCTTACACTGCTGGTGGGAATGCAAACTAGTACAGCCACTATGGAGAACAGTGTGGAGATTCCTTAAAAAACTGGAAATAGAACTGCCATATGACCAAGCAATCCCACTGCTGGACATACTCACGGAGGAAACCAGAATTTAAAGAGACACTTGTACCCCAATGTTCATCGCAGCACTGTTTACAATAGCCAGGATATGGAAGCAACCTAGATGTCCATCGGAAGATGAATGGATAAGGAAGCTGTGGTACATATACACAATGGAATATTACTCAGCCATTAAAAAGAATGCATTTGAATCAGTTCTAAGGAGGTGGGTGAAACTGGAGCCTATTATACAGAGTGAAGTAAGTCAGAAATAAAAACACCAATACAGTACGCTAACGCATGTATATGGAATTTAGAAAGATGGTAATGACAACCCTATATACAAGACAGCAAAAGAGACACAGATATAAAGAACAGGCTTTTGGACTCTGTGGGAGAGGGCGAGGGTATGATGATTTGATAGAATAGCATTGAAACATGTACATTATCATATGTGAAATACATCACCAATCCAGGTTCAATGCATGAGACAGAGCACTCAGGGCTGGTGGACTTGGATGACCCTGAAGGATGGGATGGGGAGGAAGGTGGGAGGGGGGCTCAAAATGGGGAACACATGTACACCCATGGCTGATTCATGTCAATGTATTGCAAAAACCAGTACAATATTGTAAAGTAATTAGCTTCCAATTAAAATAAATAAATTTTAAAAAATAAAATATTCAACTGTTTCATTTAAAATAAATAAATAAATTTTTAAAAATGCTTCGTGTGCACCTGTAGCTCACCATTCACATGCTTAGTTAACATAGGAGGGTCACTCAACTTCTCTGAGTTTCGTTGGGTTGTTTGTAAAATGGGAATAAGAATACCTACTTTTTGCAGAGGCTGTGAGAAACAAGTGAGATTGCTCATGCCAGTGCTGGGCCCACAAAAGGCATTCAGCACATGATGATCCTCCTGCCACCCCTTGAACAATTTTCCCTCCACTGCTATGTTTTATTTAAAATATTTCAAACTACAGAAAAGTTGAAAGAATAAGTACAGTTAACACATTTATATGCTTTTCATCTGTTCTCCAGGCCAGAATACTGGAGTGGGTAGCACCCTTCCCTTCTCCAGGGGATCTTCCCAACCCACGGATTGAACTCAGGTCTCCTGCACTGCATGTGAATTCTTTACCAATTGAGCTACGAGGGAAGCCCTTCATCTATTCAGCAACTGTTAATATTTTCCCATATTTTCTTCTCTTGTGTTTTGGATTTTTCCTTCTGAATTATTTGAGTGTAGTTTACTTCAGTTCAGTTGCTCAGTCGTGTCCGACTTTTGTTTGCAGTTTACACTCATTTAATCTTCTCTTTACCTATTTTAAAATTAAATTTGAGTTTAGACTGCAAACAAAAGACCATTGTAGCTCTAACACTTTTTGATGTATCTGAGAAAAATGAAGACCCTCTTCCACATAACAGCATTCCTATGCTACAGCTTAAAACGTAATATTCATAAAATAATATTCTTTAACATAATATTGCATTCCACACTTCCCAATTGTCCTCAAAATGTATTTTATGATTTTCTTTAATTCCAAATTCTGCTCAATATTTTGTAACAACCTAAATGGGAAATGAATCTGAAAAAGGGCAGATACAAGTATATGTATAAATGAATCACTTTGATGTACATCTGAACTAACACAATATTTATAATCAATTATACCCCAATATAAAATCAAATTAATTTTTTTTAATCACACATGGGACTTCCCTGGTGGTCCAGGGGTTAAAACTACACTTCCACTGCAAAGGCTCAGGTTCTATTCCTAGTCAGGGAACTATGACTCTCTAAGTCACACAGTTAGTTAAAAAACAAAAGTCACACTTTAAAAAAAAAAAAAAGAAAGAAAGAAAGGAAAAGCTCATATTTTCTTGGTAACAAAACTTGGAGCTGATACAAACTTGGGAACCAAGAAAAATCAGCCTCTTAATGGCACACTAAATTACAACAATCCCCCAACTTGATCTCTTTTGTGTTCTTTATGCTCAAACTTTTATGGCACTCAGTCAGAATCTGGATCTTAGGGACTCATGCCACATATGTCTTTCTGTTGCCACTTTCTCCTCTCAAATCCCTCTGTCTCTCAGAGACTGCTGTCTGTCCAGATTTATGTATGTCTCAATGTGTGTCTTTGTCTTTTGATAATATTGCTGAGGTTGTCAAAGATCTCTATTTAATTGACCTAAAGGAAAGTAAGCACTTGCAAACTAAGCAATTCTAAATTCAAGAAAAATTAAACTAAATGACTAATATTCACTATTAAATTAATACCTGGTATTAATGTTTGTTTGAGGCCCCATGAACTGTAGCCCACCAGGCTCCTCTGTCCATGGGATTCTCGAGGCAGAAATGATGGAGTTGATTGCCATGCCCTTCTCCAGGGAATCTTCCAAACCCAAAGATCGAATTTGTGTCTCCTTAAGTCTGCTGCCATTACTTTGCCAACAAAGGTCCCTCTAGTCAAGGCTATGGTTTTTCCAGTGGTCATGTATGGATGTGAGAGTTGAACTGTGAAGAAAGCTGAGGGCCGAAGAACTGATGCTTTTGAACTGTGGTGTTGGAGAAGTCTCTTGAGAATCCCTTGGACTGCAAGGAGATCCAACCAGTCCATTCTGAAGGAGATCAGCCCTGGGTGTTCTTTGGAAGGAATGATGCTAAAGCTGAAACTCCAGTACTTTGGCCACCTCATGCGAAGAGTTGGCTCATTGGAACAGTCCCTGATGCTGGGAGGGATTGGGGGCAGGAGGAAGAGGGGATGACAGAGGATGAGATGGCTGGATGGCATCGTCGACTTGATAAACGTGAGTTTGAGTGAACTCCGGGAGATGGTGATGGATAGGAAGGCCTGGCGTGCTGCGATTCATGGGGTCGCAAAGAGTCGGACACGACTGAGCAACTGAATTGAACTGAACTGAACTACAGCTGCTGACCTTAAATATCCACTGAAAGGAGTTCAGGGTAGAAATCAGGAATGAGGCACTCTGTGCTCTGGGGAAAACAAGCAGGACAGGGCTTCAGTTTGTTAGATATTTTCAAGTAAAATTTTTCATGAGCCCCAATTCTTGCATTTTCTCATACCTAGAGAAACACCAACATCACAGGCCAATGTCTGGCCCGGGTTATCCTGCATAGCACCTCTTCTAGGTCCCTTGGCAGCTTTTCTACTTCTGTTAATCTCTGCTATGTGTCTCTAACCTTCCTGATAAGTTTGTCTCTTCTAGAATATAAGTAAAATCTCCAGATGCTGTCACAACCAGGATACCAGCAGGTTAATACATATACTACTCTGAAAAAGCACTTTTATCATTCCATGGACTCTCATCTCTCTCCACATATGCACCCTGACAGAGATTGAGCCCTGGGACACAGGACCCTACAACATCCCTCTAGTAGGAAGAAGCCAGCGTGGTCTCCACCCCTTTCCTCAATGATCTGGGTCCCAATGACCCTAGACAGGGATACACACGTAATTAGACATGAACAGGGTGTTAATATGTCAAAGATTTGGCCTATTGATAAGAAGAGGGGGGAATGTTAAGTCCTGCCCCCAAGGTCACAGGTGCAAGGTCTCGCACTTGTGGCCTTGGGGGCAAGACTCAGCAGGGATCAAAGGTACAACTGTTAAGATTTTTTTTTTATTGGTTTTAAAGAACTGTAATTTTATATTGGTGTATAGCTGATTAAGAGGCTTTCCTGGTGGCTCAGACAGTAAAGAATCTGCCTGTCAATGCAGGGGACCTAGTTTTGATCATTGGGTTGGAAGATTCCCTGGAGAAAGGAATGGCTGTCCACTCCAGTATTCTTGCCTAGAGAATTCCATGAACAGAGGAGCCTGGTGGGCTACCGTTGATGAGGTGACAAAAAATCGAAAAACACTGAGTGACTAACACACACCTAGCTGATTAACAATATTGTGATAGTTTCAAATAAACAGTAAAGGGACTCAGCCATACATATACATGTACACATTATCCCTCAAACTGTCTTCCTTTCCAGGCTTCCACATAACATTGAGCAGAGTTCCTTGTGCTATACAGCAGGTCCTTGTTGGTTATCCATTTTAAATATAGGAGTATGCATATGTCCACCCCAAACTCCCTGAGTATTCTTTCCCCCTATTCTTTCCCCATGCAACCATAAGTTTGTTCTCGAAATCTGTGAGTCTCTGAGTCTCTTTCTGTCTTATAAGTAAGTTCATTTGTATCATTTCTTTTTAGATTTGACACAAAAGGTGTGTTGTATGATACTTTTTAGCAGGACAAAAAGGTTTCTCGGAGTCTTTAGGTACTGTCCAACATCATTCTCACACACAGCCTGTCTCAAGAAGAAATGGAACAGAATTTTAATTTGATATGAAATGAATGTATATACTTTTAAAGAAATTGTACCAATTTGGCCTGATAGGAGATAATACAGTTCATCATGAAAATTGTTCTTTGAGACCTCAACCTTTTCTGGGAAGAAAACAGCCTAAGAATGCTTCTCAATTACAAACAGGAGCATTTCTTATGAAAGAAGAAGAAGGCAGAGCCAAGAGCCATGGAAGACCATTCCCAGGGTGCAGGATTAAAGAGATGTGCACTGAATCAATTCCAGGATTGTGATGAACTGATTTCTGTATCACTATCTGTTTGGTGATAAGGAATAGAAACGTTATCTCTTCATTTCACAGCTGTTCTATTCAGGAGGGACAATACCTGAGGTGTATCTGAGAGACTACATCCAAAAAGCTTTGTCCACATCTGGACCTCATTTGTGTGATGAGATCCTGGCTTCATGTGTAAACCTGATATAATACTGAAACAAGACTTGGAGAATTTTGGAGGAGGTGACTGTGTCTTGTATATGGAAAATATGAATTATTGAATACCAAAAGGGGAAACATGAAAACTAGTTGGCAATCATGCTTCACAGTGATACTTGACCCTCCCCCACTGAATCTTTTATAGTCCATGACTCTGTGATCTGCCTTGAAAAATAGAATGTGACAGAAATGAAGTTGTGACAATTTGGGGTCTTGGACTTCAAAAGGCCTGATGGTTACTTTTTTGCCTTTTTTGGAGTCCTAGACCATCATGTGAAAAGTCTGGCTATCTTCTATGAGAGATGATATAGAGGTCAAATAGAGAAGTCCTAAAACCACATAGTAGAAGAGGGAATGGGCCAGACATTGCAAACATCTCAACTGAGTCTAAACTTCCTGCAATCTCTATGAAGGTGCCATATGTGGAAGTAAATCATCTTACATATTCTAGTCCAGTGACCACTCAGATAATCACATCCCCAGTCAATTTCACATGGAGCACAAAAATAACCCAGCTAAACCCCTAAATAAAATTATTTTTGTTTTAAGCCATTACTTTTAGGGGTGCATTTTTATGCAGCAATAGGAATCCAGAATAGTTAGTGGTTTAATCCATTCTATGCCAGAAGTTCCCAGGCTCATTGTGTACATTGACCACCCTCTAGTTCTCCAACATCTCCTCCCTCTCTTCTTCAAGATGGTTCCATGGCCTCCACACAGGCAATAAGCATGGCTGCCTATATGTCTTGATTGACACATTACTTCTTCCCCTAAAGATGCAAGAACCCTAAGAAAGGAACCCTAATAAATAGCACAGAATGAAATCAGGTACCCCAATTATTAAGCAAAAGAGATAGATTGAAGAAGAGAGAAAAGAGTGAGGAGGAAGTCTACTCTATGAATGTTAAGTAGTGAACCAACATATGGCACCTATTAAAGGTATATTTATGCATATAAATTTATGGTAAATGTTAGAATCCATATGGAGAAAGTTGTACATCTGCCAATAGGTGTACTTATCTGGAACAGCCAGATGTCTCTACCCAAACTCAGAGAGCAATTTGGACCCATGAAAAGCCAACTGACATGGAGTACACTTGCAAAGAAAGCTATTACATATAGAGATTTCAAATTCCTTTGACTTTAACAGACTGAGAAAAGTGAAATAATGACACAACTGGGTGTCTCAAAAAACACTAAGTTAATCTGAAACCAAGGTGTGTATAAGTGAATGAGTGAACACCTTATGAAATACTTTCAATATTTTTATTTTTGAAAATTTCAAAAATATACAAATTAAAAAATAATATTACAATGAACTTCTTCTTAACCATGTCCTTGAGTCAAAAATTATTCACTCTTTGTCAATCTTGCTTTATTTTTTTTCCCACCCACATCCACATTTTTTGAATTTTTTAAAATATTGGAATAGGAGTTGTTTACTGTCTTCAGCCCAAAGAGGGCTACTGCTAAGTCGCTTCAGTCGTGTCTGACTCTGTGCAACCCCATAGACGGCAGCCCACCAGGCTCCGCCATCCCTGGGATTCTCCAGGCAAGAATACTGGAGTGGGTTGCCATTTCCTTCTCCAATGCATGAAAGTGAAAAGTGAAAGTGAATTCGCTCAGTCATGTCCGACTCTTAGCGACCCCATGGACTGCAGCCTTCCAGGCTCCTCCATCCATGGGATTTTCAAGGCATGAGTACTGGAGTGGGGTGCCATTGCCTTCTCCGAAAAAAGGCTAATTTTGACAAATATTGGATGATAGCACATTTGTGGAAGTCTGCAAGTCCAGCAAATAAGTTTCAGCCCATGATTCAAACAAGTAAAATCCAAGATCGGATGCCCTGATGGGGGTAAGATAAACATTTACACTTTATCTGTGTCATCCTTCCCTTAAAGCAGATCAACTCAGTGCCAAAACCTTATAAAACTTTATTTCTCTATTGGGAGAAAATTGAGAACATGTGAGTGATGTTCTCAGCTTCCACAGCTATGTAGGATGTTTCCAAAGATACACCCACTTCTTACTCCGTTCAGAATACTAAATATGCTCCCTGACCAAGGAGAAGGGAAGGACAGGGATAATAGGAGCCGAGATTCTCAGAAGAGATCAGAAAGAAATGGCTCCTATTGAATGCTTTGTAGACTCCATCAGGAAGCCTGCCAATAATCTTCTGAGAATGTCTCACCCAAAGGTCCCCCAATTGTCTTATGAGCAATCCCAATACACCATGTGCCACATACACACACATAGACACACACAGGCACACAAACTATGACCTGCTCCCTGAGTAGATTCCCAAGGGTAGCAAGTATGAGAATTTTTAGATGCTAGTAAGTGCATGAGGAAAACTGGACCAACTCTATAAGACTAGGAGAAAGCACACAAATTTGAGAATTCACCACCATCCTAACAGAAAGCAAACAGAAAACTATCAGCACCCAGGCTGACTTTGCAGGATCAGGAGAATGCATAAAATCCTATGAATTCTTCCCTCAAGAAAGAACAAGAATTGTGGGTTGGGAAATGGAATCAGATCTGAGACAAGATCTGAGAAAACTTCCTAATTCCTAGAAAGGCTAAACAAAAGGTATTTGTCTCTTAAAGATTGTCAGTAATGACTGGAGGAAGTGATGTTTTCTTCAAATGTGAAAACAGCAATGAAAGACTTCAAACAATATGAAAAATCAAGGAAACCTAACATCACAAAAGGAACACAATAATTTTCCTCTAACTAAGCCCAAAAAATGAAGATCTGCAACTTGCCTAATAAAGAATTCAAAATAGTTGTCTTAAGGAAACTTAGTTAACTATATGAAAACATAGGAATACAATGTAATGAATTTGGGAAAACAATAAATAAAATTAATTTAACAATTAAGAAATAGAACTTCTGGAGCAGAAGAATATAATGAATTAAATTAAAAATGCATTTACAGACAAGATCATTCAGAAGAAAGAATCTATGAAGTTGAAGAAAGCCATTTGACATTTTTCAATCAGAGGAGAACAATATATACATTAGTGAAGAAAGCCTATGTGAGTTGTGAGATACCGTCAAGTGAAATTATCTGTGCATTATTGGAGTCCCACAAGAAAAACAGAGTGTGAAAGTAGCAGGCAGTATATTTAACATAAATATTCTCAAAAAAGGAGGAATAAATAGAAGATAATTCCCTCAATTTAATAAGGAACAACTACAAAAACTCTCAGCTAGCATCATACTTAACCAAGGATGTCCATGCTCACCAATCTAATTCATCTTCTAAAAAGCTCTTTTGGACTCTGTGGGGGGGGGGGGGGGGGATGATTTGGGAGAATGGCATTGAAACATGTATAATATCATATAAGAAACGAATCACCAGTCCAGGTTTGATGCAAGATACAGGATGCTTGGGGCTGGTGCACTGGGATGACCCAGAGGGATGGTAGGGGGAGGGAGGTGGGAGGAGGGCTCAGGATTGGGAACATGTGTACACCTGTGGCAGATTCATGCTGTTGTATGGCAAAACCAGTACAATATTGTAAAGTAATTAGCCTCTGATTAAAATAAATAAATTTAAATTTAAAAAATAATAAAAAAATAAAAGTTCTATCTATTGAATAAAGGCAAGAAAAATAGATACACAGAGCAGAAAGGAAAGAAATAAATGTATTTTACATTTCTTTACTTGGTAAGTGGACCTGTGTGCTGATGATGTGATAGTCTACGTAGACATACAAAAGTACAGAAATATACTCCTCTAACTAGTACCTGAGTTTAGCAGGAGGAAGTTTTCAAATCAAGATCAACACAGGAAAACAAACTTATTGCCTATACAGTAGCAACAAATGCATGAAAACCAAGAAAATTTATAAGCAAAACTATAATTTGAAAGAAATGAAACAATATCTAAAGAAATAGGTTTTAGAGGTGCAGTCCCAAGATGGCGGAGGAATAGGACAGGGAGAACACTTTATCCCCCATAAATTCATCAGAAGATCATTTGAATGTGGAGCAACTTCCACAAAACAACTTCTGAATGCTGGCAGAGGACATCGGACAACCAGAAAGACAGGCCAATGTCTTCAAAAAGAGGTAGGACAAAATATAAAAGACAAAAATAAAGACAAAGAATTTAGGGACCAAAGGAGATCCATCCTGGGGAGGGAGTTGTGAAGGAGGACAAGTTTCCATACAATAGGAAACCCTCTCACAGGCGGGTTGGTGGGAAAATTTGGAATTTCAAAGGGCAACATCGCCAGGAAAAAAAAAAAAAAGCTTAACCAACATTACCAGTGGAGAAGTGGCTCAGAAACTCACGTCTGCCAGCAGCAAGTGGGGGCTGGGCAGGGAAGCATAGGCTACATCGTCTGTCCTTAGGGTAAGAAATGGGCTTGAATGCCCTGAGAACAATCTGAGGGGGCTAATGCAACAGTACTTTGGCTGCCTGATGTGAAGAGCTGACTCACTGAAAAAGACCCTGATGCTGGGAAAGATTGAAGGCAGGAGGAGAAGGAGATGACAGTTGATGAGATGGCTGGATGACATCACTGACTCTATGAACATATGGACTCTTTCAGTAAAAACTCTTGAAACCAGGAGGGAATGGCAAGACATACTTAAAGTGATGAAAGAGAAAAATCTACAACCAAGACTAGTCTACCCTGAAAGGATCTCAATCAGATTTGAAGAAGAAATCAAAACCTTTACAGATGAGCAAAAGCTGAGAGAATACAGCACCACCAAACCAACTCTTCAACAAATGCTAAAGAATCTTCTCTAGACAGGAAACAGAGAAAAGGTTTATAAAAATGAATCCAAAGCAATAAAGGAAATGGTAACATTATCATACTTATCAATAATTACTTTAAACATAAATGGGTTAAATGATACAACCAAAAGACAAAGAGTGGCCAAATGGTTACAAAAACAAAACCACTATATATGCTGTCTACAAAAGACCCACCTCAAACCTAGGGACACATACAGACTGAAAGTGAGGGGCTGGAAAAAGATATTTCATGAAAATTGAGACCAAAAGAAAATAGGAATAGCAATATTCATATCAGATAAAATAGAGTTTAAATAAAGGCCGTGAAAAGAGAAAAAGAAGGACACTGCATAATGATCAAAGAATCAATCCAAGAAGAAGATATAACAATTATAAATATATATGCACACAAGATAGGAGCACCTCAGCACATAAGGCAAATGCTAACAAGTATGAAAGGGGAAACAAACAGCAGCACAGTAATAGTGGGGAATTTTAGTACCCCACTCACACTTATGGATAGATCAATCAAACAGAATGTTAACAACAAAACACAAGCTTTAAATGTTACAGTTGACCAGTTAGACCTAATTGATATCTATGAGACATTTCACTCAAAAACAATGGATTTCACTTTTTCTCAAGTGCACAAGGAACATTCTCCAGGATAGATCATATTCTGGGCCACAAATCTAGCCTTGGTAAATATTTAAAAATTTAAATCATTTCAAGCATATTTTCTGATCACAGTGTGGTAAGATTAGATGTCAACTCCGGGGTGGGGGGGGGGTGGGTGTGTGGAGGGGAGGGGCGGGAAACTACTACAAAGAACACAAACATATGTGCCGGGGTCCAGCCCCGGCTGATCCAGGGAGTTTGAAGTGGGGACAGCATTGGCGAGGATCAGGATACAATAGCTTCAATTAGATATTAATTAAAGATGTAAAGAGTAATAGAGTGAGGATAGCTCAGTAGGAAAATTCAGTGGAGAAAAGAGACCGAGTAGCTTGGTTTACGCGGGAGAACAATAAAACTTCAAGACAAGAAGCTTGCACCACTTACGTAGGCCGCAGGCACCCTTCCGTTCTCCCGAAGGAGAGGAGACACTGAGGCCTCCCTGGTCAGATCTTAGAAGCCCAGGCAAAATTAGTAAGCTTGGTGGGTTCCACGCTCCAGATGGAGACTCAGCCAGAGTGAGAGAGAGAGCGACATGGGGAGACCAGTATTTTGAGAAACTGATCCCAATTCTTTATTTTCCATGGTCTACTTTTATACACTGAGATGTTATACAAAAGTCACGTGGGGTAAGCAGTCCTGACTTTTATCAAAGTCAGGTGCTTCATACAAATGTATACAGAGGTCTTAGGGATGTTACCTCATCTTCTGGCCAGGGGGCCTGCTGACAATTTATGACCCTCTCCTTGTGACAGAGGTCAGTCAACCAGGACACTTATTTCTCCAGGGGTGATTATTCTTAAAACAGACGCCACTCAAATAAAGTTACATTCCTATAGGGTGAGGGTATAGTGGGTTTTAGTTAAGGAAAGAATTTACTTAGCCTAAGGTCTAACGTGATTTATATCAAAGGTTAATACTTATTTCTTCTATATATTCATTAATGTGTGTAAGGGCAGGGGATGTGGAGACTTAGCAACAAACATTGGCTCAACAAATGAAAAACCCCTCCCCAATACAATTTCTAATCAGCCCATTATACTTATACTAATGGTTTTCTAACTTTTCTAAGGAACCTGTTTTTAGAAGGTTTAAAGCATCTCATGCCTCTCACGGTTGGGAGGCTGTGAGCAATCACATGTGGCTGGACAAGCCTGTCAGGCAGGCTAGAGAACCTTCAGAGAAGTTTGTAGGTTAAAACACTCTTGTCACGCCCAGGAGTTTTTATTAACTGGAGCTCTAAGTTAACTCCTTCTCCGAAAGAGGTGGTGGGGGACAGTCCCCCGTAAAGTCAGAGGTGTAGGTGAGAGCACAAAGTAGTAAAGTAGGCAGGCTCTGGTTATGGGGGTAGATGTTCGAGGATTTCCAGGGGGACTCCTGAGCCTCGATCCCGCCTTTGCGTATGTCGAGCCTCCTTCCTCATGACCTTTGCCACGGGCCGAGTGCCTCACTTTGGCCCCCAACACATATGGAGGTTAAACAACACACTCCTGAATAACCAACCAACAGATCACTGAAGAAATGAGAATATGCATAGAAAAATGATAATGAAAACATGGCAACCTAAAACCTATGGGGTTCAGTAAAAGCAATGCTAAGAGGGAGGTTCATAGCAATACAAGAATACCTCAAGAAGCAAGAGAAACATCAAATAAACAACCTAACTTTACACTTAAAACAACTAGAAAATGAAGAACAAAAATACCCCAAAGTTACTAGAAGAAAACAAAACATAAAAATCAGAGCAGAAATAAGTGAAAAAGAAATGAGGGAGACTATTACAAAGATCAGTAAAACTAAAAGTTGGCTCTTTGAGAAAATAAAAAAAAACTAAACAAACTGTTAGCCAGACTAATCAAGAAATTAAGGGAGAAATATCAAATCAATAAAATTTGAAATGAAAATGGTCAAATCACAACAGAAAACACAGAAATACAAAAGATCATAAGAGACTACTATGAACAACTATATAACAATAAAATGGACAACTTGAAAGAAATAAACAAATTCTTAGAAAAGTATAACCTTCCAAAACTGAAACAAGAAGAAATCGAAAATCTGAACATGCCAATCACAAGCACAGATATCGAAACTATAAACAAAAATCTTCCAAAAAACAAAAGCCCAGGACCAGATGACTTCATAGGTGAATTATACCCAAAAATTTATAGAAAAGCTAACACCAATTCTACTCAATCTCTTCCAGAAAATTGCACAAGGTAAACTCCCAAATTCACTATATGAGGCTACCATCACCCTAATACCAAAACCAGAAAAAGATGCCACAAAAAAGAAATCTATAGGCCAATATCACTGATGAACATAGTTGCAAAAATCCTTATCAAAATTCTAGCAAACAGAATCCAACAACATATTAAAAAGATCATACGTCATGACCAAGTGGGCTTTATTCCAGGGCTGCAAGGATTCTTCAATATTTGCAAATCAATCCATGTAATATACCATATTAACAAATTGAAAGATAAAAATCAGATGATTATCTCAACAGATATAGAGAAAGCCATTGACAAAATTAAATACCCATTTATGATAAAAAAAAAAAACTCTCCAGAAACTCTTCAGAAGGCATAGAAGCAACATACCTCAACATAATAAAAGCCGTATATGACAAACCAGCAGCAAACATTATCCTCAGTGGCAA
This sequence comes from Bubalus kerabau, assembly GCF_029407905.1. Classification (NCBI taxonomy): domain Eukaryota; kingdom Metazoa; phylum Chordata; class Mammalia; order Artiodactyla; family Bovidae; genus Bubalus; species Bubalus kerabau. The sequence continues at coordinate 56,124,535 of NC_073626.1, read as the reverse complement.
AAAATTGAAAGCATTTCCTCTAAAATCAGGAACAAGACAAGGTTGCCCACTCTAACCACTACTATTCAACATAGTTTTGGAAGTACTAGCAAGAGTAATCAGAGAAGAAAAAGAAATAAAAGGAATCCAGATTGGAAAAGAAGAAGTAAAACTCTTACTGTTTGCAGATGACATGATCCTCTACATAGAAAACCCTAAAGATACCACTAGAAAATTACTAGAGCTAATGAATGAGTATGTAAAGTTGCAGGATATAAAATTAGTACACAGAAATCCCTTGTACTCCTATACTCAGTGAAAAAGCAGAAAGTAAAATTAAGGAAATAATTTCATTCAACATTGCAAAGAAAAGAATAAAACTGAGGAATAAATTTACCTAAAGAAATAAAAGATCTATACATAGAAAACTATAAAATGCTGATTAAAAAAATCAAGATGACACAAATAGATGAAGAAATATACCATGTTCATGGATTGAAACAATCAAAGTAGTGGAAATGAGCATACTATCCAAAGCAATCTATAGATTTAACACAATCCCTGTCAAGCTGCTGCTGCTACTGCCAAGTCACTTCAGTCGTGTCCAACTCTGTGCAACCCCATAGACGGCAGCCCACCAGGCTCCCCCATCCCTGGGATTCTCCAGGCAAGAATACTGGAGTGGGTTGCCATTTCCTGCTCCAATGCATGAAAGTGAAAAGTAAAAGTGAAGTCATTCAGTCGTGTCCGACCCTCAGCAACCTCATGGACTGCAGCCTTCCAGGCTCCTCCATCCATGGGATTTTCCAGGCAGGAGTACTGGAGTGGGGTGCCATTGCCTTCTCCACCCTGTCAAGCTACCATCAGTATTTTTCACAGACTTATAACAAATAATTTCACAATTTGTATGGAAACACACAAAAAAACTCAAATCACCAAAGCAATCTTGAGAAAGAGGAATGGAACTGGAGCAATCAACCTTCCTGTCTTCAGATTAGACCACAAAGCTACAGTCATCAAGACAGTATGGTACTGGCACAAAGACAGAAATATAGATCAATGGAACAAAATAGAAACCCCAGAGATAAATCCATGCACCTATGGACACCTTCTTTTTGACAAAGGAGGAAAAAATATACAATGGAAAAAAGACAATCTCTAACAAGTGGTGCTGGGGAAATTGGTCAACCACATGTAAAAGAATGAAACTAGAACAGTTTCTAACACCATACACAAAAACAAACTCAAAATGGATTAAAGATGTAATGAAAGACCAGAAACTATAAGTTCTTAGAGAAAAACACAGACAGAACACTCTCTGACATAAGTCACAGCAAGATCCTCTATGACCCACTGCCCAAAGTAATGGAAATAAAAACCAATATAAACAAATGGAACTTAATTAAACTTAAAAGCTTTTTGTGCTATGAAGGAAACTATAAATAAAGTGAAAAGGTTGTCTTCAGAATGGGAGAAAATAATAGCAAATGAAACAACTGACAAAGAATTAATCTCTAAAATATACAAGTAACTCATGCAGCTCAACATCAAAAAAATGAATAACCCAATCAAAAAGTGGGCAAAAGAACTAAACAGACATTTCACCGAAGAAAACATACATATGGCTAATAAACACAAGAAAAATGCTCAACATCACCCATTATTAGAGAAATTCAAATCAAAACCACAATGAGGTATCATCTCATGCTGGTCATAATGGCCATCATTAAAATGTCTATAAACAATAAATGCTGGAGAGGGTGCAGAGAAAAAAGAACCCTGTTACTCTGTTGGTGAGAATGCAAACTGGTATGGCCACTATGGAAAACAGTATGGAGATTCCTTAAAAAACTGGGAATTGTAACACACTTGTTCTTCAACTAAAAAATTAAAAAAAAAAAAAAATAACTGGAATAGAACTGCCATATGACCCAACAATCCCACTGATGGACATACACCCTGAGGAAACCAGAATTGAAAGAGACACATGCGCCCCAATATTCACTGAAGCACTATTTAGAATAGCTAGAAGATGGTAGCAACCTAAATGTCCATCAGCAGACGAATGGATAAGGAAGTTGTGGTACATACACACAATGGAATATCACTCAGCTATAAAATGGAACACATTTGAGTCAGTTCTAATGAGGAGGATAAAACTTTAGCCTATTATATAGGGTGAAAAGTCAGAAAGAGAAACACAACTCTGTGTATTAATGCACATATGTGAAATTTAGAAAGACAGTAATGACGATGCTATATGCAAGGTAGCAAAAGAGACACAGATGTGAAGAACAGACTTTTGGACTCTGTGGGAGAAGGCAAGGGTTGGATGATTTGAGAGAATAGCATTGAAACATGCATATTACCATATGTAAAATAGATGACAAATGCTAGTTCAATGCATGAAGTAGGGCACAAAAAGCCGGTGCTCTGTAAAAAATCAGAGGAATGGGGTGGGGATGGGTGTGGGAGGGGGTTTCAGGATTGGGGGACACAGGTGCACTTGTGGCTGATTCATGTTGATGTAGGGCAAAAGCCATTACAATATTGTAAAGTAATTATCCTCCAATTAAAATTAATCTTTAAAAAAGAAATAGATTAACATACTATGTTCATGGATTATGTGGCTCAATATAGGAAAGTTCAATTCTCCAAATATTGATCTATATATGTAATCCAGTTCCTATCAAACTCCTACCAAGCTTTTTCATAGACATAAAAGCTTATCCTAAAATTTATCTGGAAACGTCTGACTGTAGAATAGCTAACAACATTTACTGAAAAAACAAAGCATGAGGGAGTATTCTATCTGATATTAGATTTGCTATATAAATACAACAATAAAAACACCATGGTATTGACAAGGAGATAGACATATTGATCAATGGAATGAAATAAGAATGAGGAAATAGACCCACACAAATATACCCAATTGAGTTTTTTACTAAGATGCAGGAAACAATTCAGCGGAGAGCCTTTTCAACAAATAATGCAATGTTTTGTAGTTTTCAGAGTATATGTCTTTCACATACTTAATGAAATTTATTCCTATTTTATTAATCTAGGAATTCATCCATATCTTTATTTTGTCCAACTTGTTATCATATAATAGTCCTTTATGATCTTTTTAATTGGGCGGGGGTTGTTGTTGTTGTTTTACTAATTTTCTGTTTTGATGTTCTATGCATTATGAAAGTGGAGTATTGAAGTGTTACTGTCGATTTTTCTCTTCAAATCAATATTTTCTTTATATCTTTAGGTTCTTTGATATCGACCCTATATATACTTTTAATTCTTGCATCTTCCTTTTGAATTGGCTTTGTAACCATTATATAATATTCTTATGTAATTCTAAAGTCTGTTTTGTCTATTTTTTCTGATAAAAGAATAATCACCCTTGCTTTTTCTGGTTACTATTTGCATGGTGTATTGTTTTCCATTCTTTCACTTTCAGTCTATATATGTCCTTAAATCTAAGGTGAGTTTTTTGGGTGGGAGTTGGGCACAGTGGGGAAAGGAGATCAGAAGGTACTGACTTCCTTTTATAAAATAAATAAATCATAGAGATGTAATGTACAATGTGCTAACTATACTGCATTGCCTATATGAAGGGAGTAGATCTTAAAAGTCCTCATCACAGAAAAATAAAATCGTAACTATGTATGACAGGTGTTAACTAGACTTATTATGTTGATCACTCCATAATATATGCAAACACTGAATCATGTTATACACCCAAAACTAAGATAATTTTTATATGTCAGTATTCCTAAATAAAAATAAATAAATAAATAAATATAAGTAAGTAAGTAAGTTCTTCATAGACATCATATAGCTGATCTTGTTTTTGTTTTTGTTCTTAATCTATATGGCCACTCTATGGCTTTAATTGTGAAGTTAATCTGGTGGTGGTTTAGTCACTAAGTTGTGTCTAATGCTTGCGACCTCATGGACTGTACTCTGCCAAGTTCCTCTGTCCATGGACTTCTCCAGGCAAGAATATGGGAGAGGGTTGTCATGCCCTTCTGCAGGGGATCTTCCCAACCAAGGCATTGAACCCAAGTCTCCTGCATTGCAGATGCATTGTTTACCAACTGAACTACCTGAACTGAATCTAATTATATTTAAAGTAATTATTATCTGATGACTTTTTGTGGCAATCTGCTTTGATTCTTTTTCCCTTATCTTTGATGAAACTACTATAAGTTTTTTATTTGTGGTTACCTTGAGGCTTGCATAAATTATTTTATAGATATAACCCTCTATTTTATGTTAGTAATTATTGAACTTCAATAACATACAGGGACTCTATACTTTTACTTCCCCATAACACACATTTTGTGTTAGAGTTTGCTCTGTTTTATACTATGTATACATTAACAAATTTTTGTCTTGTAACTTTTATATTAAGGTAAAACTGATCTATGCACCATTATTCAGTTCAGTTCAGTTCAGTCGCTCAGTCGTGTCTGACTCTTTGCGACCCCATGAATCGCAGCACGCCAGGCCTCTCTGGTCATCACCAACTCCTGGAATTCACTCAAACTCATGCCCATAGAGTCGGTGATGCCATCCAGCCATCTCATCCTCTGTCATCCCCTTTTCCTCCTGCCCCCAAATCAAGGTCTTTTCCAATGAGTCAACTCTTTGCATGAGGTGGCCAAAGTATTGGAGTTTCAGCTTTAGCATCAGTCATTCCAATGAACACCCAGGACTGATCTCCTTTAGGATGGACTGGTTGGATTTCCTTGCAGTCCAAGGGACTCTCAAGAGTCTTCTCCAACACCACAGTTCAGAAGCATCAATTCTTCAGCACTCAACTTTCTTCACAGTCCAACACTCACATCCATACATGACCACTGGAAAAACCATAGCCTTGACTAGATGGACCTTTCTTGGCAAAGTAATGTCTCTGCTTTTGAATATGCTATCTAGGTTGGTCATAACTTTCCTTCCAAGGAGTAAGCATCTTTTAATTTCATGGCTGCACTCACCATCTGCAGTGATTTTGGAGCCCCAAAAAATAAAGTCTGACACTGTTTCCACTGTTTCCCCATCTATTTCCCATTATTACAGTGTTACATTATTCTGTACTTGTGTCTATATCTACTTTTAACAGTGAGATTATGTTTTCATATAGTTGTGTATGTCTTTGCTTCAATTTGAAGAACTCCCTTAAACATAGCTTATAAGATAGACCTAAGGATGTCCACTCAAACTCCCTCAGTGTTTGCTCATCTGTGCCACTATGTCTCTTTCATTTTTTAAATTATAGCTTTGTTTAGTATAGTATTCTTGATTGGCAGGATTTTTTTTTTAATTGAGATACTTTGAATATATCAACTCACTCTCTGCTGGCCTGCAAAATTTCTGCTGAGATACTGCATTTTGTCTTGTGGTGATTCCATTATATGTGAGTAGTTGCTTTTCTCTTGACATTTTCAAAATTCTCTTTTAATCATTTACTTTTGACAATATTATTATAAGCAAAATTATAATCTTCTTTGAGTTGATTCTATTTAGGATTTTTTTTGACCCCCATAAATCTGGATGTCCATTTCTTCCCAAAAGATTTGGGAAGTTTCCAGTTATTATTTCCTTAAGTACCTTCTTCCACTTCTTTCTCTTTATCTTTTTGAGCTTCCTATAGTGCATGTATTGATTCTTTTGATGATTTTCCATATCTCATTGATGTCATCACTTTTTTATATTCTTCTTTCTTTTTTTCTCCACTGACTGAGTAGTTTTCAAATGACTAGTCTTTGAGGTCACTAATTATTTCTTCTGCCTGATGAAGTCTTATATGAAAGCTCCCTATTACATTTTTCATTTTATTCATTGTATTCTTCAGGTCTAGAATGTATCTTGGTTCATTTTTATGATTCTTATCTCCCTGTTAAACTTTTATTTTGTCCATGTAAAGTTTTTCTGATTTCGTTAAGTTGTCTGTGTTCTGTAGCTCAGTGTATTTATTTAAAACAACTATTTTAACTCTATCATGCAATTTGTGACTATCACCTTCTTTGGAAATTGGTTTCTTAAATTTTATTTTGCTTTTTTGGCAGTGTCATGTCACCTTGATTTTTCTTGTTTCTTATAATCTTGAATCGGTGCCTGCACATTTGAAGAAGGTATAACCTCTTTCAGACTTTAAGGACTGGCTTCATTGAGGATAGACCTTCACTCCTATGGGCTGTCTGAGTGGGGTGTGTGATAATACCAGGACTGAGAACACACACAGGGATGTGTAAGGCACCATTGCCAGGGACACATGATTGGGCACCCATGGCCTGGGCATAGATATGTAAGACTGTGACTTCAGCTCTGGGCAATTGTCAGTGGTGACAGCTATGTCTCCAAGGGGCCACAATAGTGGCTAAGGCTCCAGCGAAACACAACAGCAAAGCCTCAAGACAGCGTCAACAGCTGAAGTAGTGTCAGCATAAATCAAGACTACAGAAGTCCTTAGCAGCAAAGGCTGCCAATGCCCTTGGTGGTGGCAAAGGCTCCTCGGGTTCTCAGTGGCAAAGTCTGCTTGGGTCTTATTGCTTTCCTTTTGTCTTATGGAGGAAAGTCAAAACCAAGGGGTCCTTCTTGGTGCCAAGCTATACCAGCCTATGGGTTTGTGTGATGCAGGTAAATGTGTCTTTGATTTTCTATGTGGTCACAATCAGTTTTTTATCTTCTTCTTGGTTGCTTCAACTTGTTAATTTTACTCCAGAGCTTTCCCAAGACAACTATTGTCCATGGGTAGTTGTTAAATTATTGTTTTGGTTGGGGCATAAGGGCTGAGACCTTTTGTTCTGCCATCTTGTTGATGTCACCTTCAACATATCCCATGGTAGAGTGGAAACAAGGGACCCTAATAACCACAGGAAGGCACCTAGTCTGACATGGGCTGGCTGAGTTTTAAAAATAGTGAAAAGGATTAGATTACATTGATTTTATTTTATCCTGCTCAGAACAACTCCACCCAAATCAGAAAGAAATCAACATCAAATCACAGATTGGCTATGGGGTAAATCACAGCATTTCATCTACACAGAGTCCCTGACATAGAGCTGTAGCTAGAACCTGAGAAATCAGGCAGCTTTCTGCCTTAGTGAGCTCTCCACCTACTCAGGCCTTAGACCAGCTACTTTCCCCATCCACTCTCTGGATTCCAGGTGCAAAGATTGGTCTTAGTAATATGATATCATAATCTCCTGAACTCACAGAGTTTTATAAGATTAAAATGATATAATTGTGAATATACTTTGAAAAATCAGTCTTATAAATGTAAAGGATCATGTATACTAACAGTTTTACTAAAAATTAATTAAATTATCATTGGATAATCTCTATCTTCTCAGTCTCTTCTCTACTGATTTTTTTCCTATTTGTATTGTATAAATCAGTCTCTTCTCTACTAATTTTTTTCCTATTTGTATTGAGGCTGGAATGGAAAAAAAAATCTGGAACTAGAAGCACATATATAACAAACACACTTAAATAGAGGATACTTTGAAAAAAGACTACTGTGCATTACTAATCAGTCCAAGTTCCCTGAAAAGTAACTTATGGAAAGATAAGTTCTAGAATGCAGCATGCCTTAAAACCCCCTAAAATGAGGTGATCCATGTCAAGTACTTAGAACAGTGTTTGGCACATAGTAGTTGCCAAAAAAATGTTAGCTATTGCTATTATAAATATTAAAAGTCACTTTTGTGCTTAGGAATAATCCTATATTTCCTTACATGACTCTATGCATTCATTTAAGAATCAGTAAGCAACATCTTTTCTGTTGTGTATATTTGCTGTCTTTTTATTTTTTTCATTTTCATGTAATATCATTAGCAGAGATTTTGGAGTTAGGAAGATTTGAATTCTAACCCCAGTCCACTCACATACTAGCTCTACAACCTTGAGGGAGTCTGTTTACATCTGGGTAAGAAGGGAACAAATATAGGTGGTCCCTTCTCGAGAGCTAAGGTTGCTATTCCCTCTCTGTTTTCCTCTGCATGTCTGCTTCATTCTTCTCTGCCAGTTCATCTCCCCCTTTTAACCTTGTTCCCCCTAGTATTTCCAGGCTTTCCATGTTAATTAGAGTCATCAACACTAGCGCCTCTTGGTTCTCAATCATGAGAGAATAGAGAGAATGTGTGTCTATGCACAAATCAGAGGTTCTGGCTCTTGGACTGTGTACTCACTTTAGTATCAACTGAATTTGGTTGGCAGAGGTAGGGAGGGAGGAAGTGGCTTTTGGCATGGAGCACAACTCCTGGGGCAGCAGGACTGTGGCCAGTAAAGCACATCACCTCCAGCTCACACTTTAGCCATCACATTCACATCCTCACTTCAAGTGTTTCCTTTGACATTTATGCCCTTTCCTGGCTTTCTGCCTTGGACATACCCACGTTTCCTTCAAAGATCAGCTCCCATCTCAGTTCCTCTCTAAAATTTTCTCTGAATTTCCTTATGCAGTTGGTTGAAATGGTTGCATCATGGTCTATGTCATTCTAAAATTCCTCCAGTTCAGTTCAGTCGCTCAGTCCTGTCCGACTCTTTGCGACCCCATGAATCACAGCACGCCAGGCCTCCCTGTCCATCACCACTCCCGGAGTTCACCCAGACTCACGTCCATCGAGTGGGTGATGCCATCCAGCCATTTCATCCTCTGTCGTCCTCTTCTCTTCCTGGCCCCAATCCCTCCTAGCATCAGAGTCTTTTCCAGTGAGTCAACTCTTCGCATGAGGTGGCCAAAGTACTGGAGTTTCAGCTTTAGCATCATTCCTTCCAAAGAAATCCCAGGGCTAATCTCCTTCAGAATGGACTGGTTGGATCTCCTTGCAGTCCAAGGGACTCTCAAGAGTCTTCTCCAACACCACAGTTGAAAAGCTTCAATTCTTCGGCACTCAGCCTTCTTCACAGTCCAGCTCTCACATCTATACATGACCACAGGAAAAACCATAGCCTTGACTAGACGAACCTTTGTTGGCAAAGTAATGTCTCTGCTTGTGAATATGCTATCTAGGTTGGTCATAATTTCCTTCCAAGGAGTAAGCGTCTTTAAATTTCATGGCTGCAGTCACCATCTGTGGTGATTTTGGAGCCCAAAAAAATAAAGTCTGACACTGTTTCCACTGTTTCCCCATCTATTTCACATGAAGTGATGGGACTGGATGCCATGATCTTCGTTTTCTGAATGTTGAGCTTTAAGCCAACTTTTTCACTCTCCACTTTCACCTTCATCAAGAGGATTTTTAGTTCCTCTTCACTTTCTGCCATAAGGGTGGTGTCATCTGCATATCTGAGGATATTGATATTTCTCCCGGCATATCTTAATTCCAGCTTGTGCTTCTTTCAGCCCATCATTTCTTATGATGTACTCTGCATATAAGTGAAATAAGCAGGGTGACAATATACAGCCTTGACATACTCCTTTTCCTATTTGGAACCAGTCTGTTGTTCCATGTCCAGTTCTAACTGTTGCTATCTGACCTGCATACAAATTTCTCAAGAGGCAGATCAGGTGGTCTAGTATTCCCATCTATTTCAGAATTTTCCACAGTTTATTGTCATCCATACAGTCAAAGGCGTTGGCATAGTCAATAAAGCAGAAATAGATGTTTTTCTGGAACTCTCTTGTTTTTCCATGATCCAGCAGATGTTGGCAACTTGATCTCTGGTTCCTCTGCCTTTTCTAAAACCAGCTTGAACATCAGGAAGTTCATATTGCTGAAGCCTGGCTTGGAGAATTTTAAGCATTACTTTACTAGCGTGTGAGATGAGTGCAATTGTGCAGTAGTTTGAGCATTCTTTGACATTGCCTTTCTTTGGGATTGGAATGAAAACTGCCCTTTTCCAGTCCTGTAGCCACGGCTGAGTTTTCCAAATTTGCTGGCATACTGAGTGCAGCACTTTCACAGCATCATCTTTCAGGATTTGGAATAGCTCAAATGGAATTCCATCACCTCCACTAGCTTCATTCGTAGTGATGCTTTCTAAGGCCCACTTGACTTCACATTCCAGGATGTCTGGCTCTAGGTCAGTGATCACACCATTGTGATTATCTGGGACGTGAAGATCTTTTTTGTACAGTTTTTCTGTGTATTCTTGCCATCTCTTCTTAATATCTTCTGCTTTTGAGGTCCATACCATTTCTGTCCTTTACCGAGCCCATCTTTGCATGAAATGTTCCCTTGGTATCTCTAATTTTCTTGAAGAAATCTCTAGTCTTTCCGATTCTATTGTTTTCCTCTATTTCTTTGCATTGATTGCTGAAGAAGGCTTTCTTATCTCTTCTTGCTATTTTTTGGAACTCTGCATTCAGATGTTTATATCTTTCCTTTTCTCCTTTGCTTTTCGCTTCTCTTCTTTTCACAGCTATTTGTAAGGCCTCCCCAGACAACCATTTTGCTTTTTTGCATTTCTTTTCCATGGGGATGGTCGTGATCCCTGTCTCCTGTACAATGTCACGAACCTCATTCCTTAGTTCATCAGGCACTCTATCTATCAGATCTAGTCCCTAAAATCTATTTCTCACTTCCACTGTATAATCATAAGGGATTTGATTTAGGTCATACCTGAATGGTCTAGTGGTTTTCCCTACTTTCTTCAATTTAAGTCTGAATTTGGCAATAAGGAGTTCATGATCTGAGCCACAGTCAGCTCCTGGTCTTGTTTTTGGTGACTGTTTAGAGCTTCTCCATCTTTGGCTGCAAAGAATATAATCAATCTGATTTCGGTGTTGACCATCTGGTGATGTCCATGTGTAGAATCTTCTCTTGTGTTGTTGGAAGAGGGTGTTTGTTATGACCAGTGCATTTTCTTAGCAAAACTCTATTAGAGTTTGCCCTGCTTCATTCTGTATTCCAAGGCCAAATTTGCCTGTTACTCCAGGTGTTTCTTGACTTCTTACTTTTGCATTCCAGTCCCCTGTAATGAAAAGGACATCTTTTTTGGGTGTTAGTTCTAAAAGGTCTTGTAGGTCTTCATAGAACCGTTCAACTTCAGCTTCTTCAGCATTACTGGTTGGGGCATAGACTTGGATTACTGTGATATTGAATGGTTTGCCTTGGAAATGAACAGAGATCATTCTGTCATTTTTGAGATTGCATCCAAGTACTGCATTTCGGACTCTTTTGTTGTCCGTGATGGCTACTCCATTTATTCTGAGGGATTCCTGCCCACAGTAGTAGATATAATGGTCATCTGAGTTAAATTCCCCATTCCAGCCCATTTTAGTTCACTGATTCCTAGAATGTTGACATTCACTCTTGCCATCTCTTGTTTGACCACTTGCAATTTTCCTTGATTCATGGACCTGACATTCCAGGTTCCTATGCAATATTGCTCTTTACAGCATCAGATCTTGCTTCTATCACCAGTCACATCCACAGCTGGGTATTCTTTTTGCTTTGGCTCCATCCCTTCATTTTTTTTTGGAGTTATTTCTCCACTGATCTCCAGTAGCATACTGTGGCACCTACTGACCTGGGGAGTTTCTTTTTAAGTATCCTATCATTTTGCCTTTTCATACTATTAATGGGATTCTCAAGGCAAGAATACTGAAGTGGTTTGTCATTCCCTTCTCCAGTGGACCACATTCTGTCAGATCTCTCCACCATGACCTGCCCATCTTGGGTTGCCCCACGGGCATGGCTTAGTTTCATTGAGTTAGACAAGCCTGTGGTCCTAGTGTGATTAGATTGACTAGTTTTCTGTGAGTATGGTTTCAGTGTGTCTGCCCTCTGATGCCCTCTTGCAACACCTACCATCTTACTTCGGTTTCTCTTACCTTGGGTGTGGGATATCTCTTCATGGCTCCTAAAGTGCAGCCGCTGCTCCTTACCTTGGACAAGGGGTATCTCCTTACCGCTGCCCTTCCTGACCTTCAACATGGGATAGCTCCTCTAGGCCCTCCTGCGCCCACGCAGCCATGGCTCCTTGGACGTGGGGTTGGTCCTCCAGGCCGCCGCCCCAGGCATCCAAAGGCACATATATTTGTATCACTGGGGAGTCTATGTTTTATGAAAACAGGAATCATGTAAATGCCTAACTCATAATAGGTGCTCCCTTTTCCTTACATTCTCCAGACAGCAACTAGGAATTGAGGAGTCTAATTCTTGCTTTACGGCCTCTTTTCTTGAGGTTGTAGGTGATTTGGGATACAAAGATATAAATTCCAAGAAGAGCTGGCCTAATGAACCTCAAAGAATGTGGTCTCTTAACAATTGTTAAGGGCCATGAGTTGACAAGGTAATAAACTGGACACTCAGATACTGTAAAAAGTACTGCAATCTGAAAGTGTGTTGATGTCATCAGTTCAGTTCAGTTCAGTTGCTCAGTCGTATCCGACTCTTTGCGACCCCATGAATCGCAGCACGCCAGGCCTCCCTGTCCATCACCAACTCCCGGAGTTCACTCAGACTCACGTCCATCGAGTCATTGATGCCATCCAGCCGTCTCATCCTCTGTCGTCCCCTTCTCTTCCTGCCCCCAATCCCTCCTAGCATCAGTCTTTTCCAATGAGTCAACTCTTTGCATGAGGTGGCCAAAGTACTGGAGTTTAAGCTTTAGCATCATTCCTTCCAAAGAAATCCCAGGGCTGATCTCCTTCAGAATGGACTGGTTGGATATTCTTACAGTCCAAGGGACTCTCAAGAGTCTTCTCCAACACCACAGTTCAAAAGCATCAATTCTTCAGTGCTCAGCTTTCTTCACAGTCCAACTCTCACATCCATACATGACCACAGGAAAAACCATAGCCTTGACTAGATGGACATTTGTTGGCAAAGTAATGTCTCTGCTTGTGAATATGCTATCTAGGTTGGTCATAACTTTTCTTCCAAGGAGTAAACGTCTTTTAATTTCATGGCTGCAGTCACCATCTGCAGTGATTTTGGAGCCCAGAAAAATAAAGTCTGACACTGTTTCCACTGTTTCCCTATCTATTTCCCATGAAGTGATGGGACCAGATGCCATGATCTTTGTTTTCTGAATGTTGAGCTTTAAGCCAACTTTTTCACTCTCTTCTTTCGCCTTCATCAAGTGGCTTTTTAGTTCCTCTTCACTTTCTGCCATAAGGGTGGTGTCATCTGCATATCTGAGGATATTGATATTTCTCCCGGCATATCTTAATTCCAGCTTGTGCTTCTTTCAGCCCATTATTTCTCATGATGTACTCTGCATATAAGTGAAATAAGCAAGGTGACAATATACAGCCTTGACATACTCCTTTTCCTATTTGGAACCAGTCTGTTGTTCCATGTCCAATTCTAACTGTTGCTTCCTGACCTGCATACAGATTTCTCAAGAGGCAGGTCAGGTGGTCTGGTGTTCCCATCTCTTTCAGAATTTTCAACAGTTTATTGTGATCCACACAGTCAAAGTCTTTGGCATAGTCAATAAAGCAGAAATAGATGTTTTTCTGGAATTCTCTTGTTTTTCAATGATCCAGTGGATATTGGCAATTTGATCTCTGGTTCCTCTTCCTTTCCTAAAACCAGCTTGAACAACTGGAAGTTCACAGTTCACATATTGTTCACGTATTTCAAATCCTGAAAGATGATGCTGTGAAAGTGCTGCACTCAATATGCCAGCAAATTTGGAAAACTCAGCTGTGGCCGCAGGACTGGAAAAGATCAGTTTCATTCCAATCCCAAAGAAAGGCAATGCCAAAAAGTGCTCAAACTACTGCACAATTGCACTCATCTCACATGCTAGTAAAGTAATGCTCAAAATTCTCCAAGCCAGTCTTCAGCAATACGTTGATGTCATATACAGTAATAAAACACCAATTTTCTAAACTGTCACATTACATATGCCCATTAAGCATTGTGAACTCATTAAGGCCTAGAAATAATCTATAAACCAGGCTGATCTCTGGTTTTCATGGCCATGACCTTAAAGATAGATTCTGATATCATTAACAGTAAATAGTATAGAAGGTGATTCAAGGTTGAGGATAAACAAAAGGCCTGGAGAATGCAAAGCATGGACCTCCCAGCTGAGCATAACATGCTGGAGAAATATACCTCAGGAGACAACATCCAAGCTGAGCTCAAAGTGATTAGAAATAATGCACATGATTCAGAAGTAGGCAGTATATTCTAGGAAGGTAGTAGGGCTTATGTGAAGGTATTTCAACAGGATTACACATAGTGAATTGAGGATTCTGCAACTAGTCTTTCTATGGCTACTGTTTGTATGAGTAAGGAGTATAAGGAGTGAAGATGAGAAAAAAAGTCTAGTGATGGGGAAGTGAACTAGGTCTCAGAGGACTTCAAAGGCCATATCTAGGAATTCAGACCTCTGCTGAGACACTGGGGAGTCAAGGGGTGTTAAACACAATAATTAAGTAAAAATAAGAAGTTTGCTTTTAGCAAAGATGATTATTTTGGATGCATCAGCTTCAAGCAATTGAAAATCATGATTTGTTTGGTTTTAATACAAAGGAAACCTTAGTTGATGATCAGTTAATTGGCAACTCAAAAGTCTCCTCAAAATCTTTTTATCTTTTCACTCTACATGCTGAATTGTTCTTATGTGAGAATTCTTCACTGTTGCAAAGTGGTTGCAGCAGTTCCAGCCTTTGCATACTTTCGTCCAACATGCAGTACAATCTATTTTTCAACTCTCTCTGTAGGAGGGAAAAATATCTTTACTAAGTACACAACCCCAAGTAGACTTCTTGTGTCTCACGGCCAGATTTGCATCCACTCTTATGCCTAAATGACTGATTGGTCAGTACAGTTGACTTATATTGAATTAGGCACACTCTTTGAGTCTGGATGTTCCATGGTTTACCAGAAGAAGAGGAATGCCTTAAAAAGTGGAATTCTGTTCACAAGGAGGCAGGAGTGAGGTACTTGTTGAGAAGACCACAAGCTGGATCTGCCACAATAACTCCAGGTATGGATAAACACCTGAAGCAGGAACATCTTGTTCTTTTAAAGTACCGCAACAACATGTGATGAGGCGTGATGTGTTATAACATGAATGAAGACAAGAAGGAAAATTAGGAAGATTTTTAGGATTGGAATCAAAGCAATTTTGTGGAAGTATTTCTGCAAACACACCCCAACAACAAGTATTTGCTACTTGGACTGAGTTTGGCATATACTGTGCTGTGCTGTGCTTAGTTGCTCAGTTGTGTCCAACTCTTTGTGACCCCACGGATTGTAGCCCACTAGGTGCCTCTGTCTATGGGGATTCTCCAGGCAAGAATACTGGAGTGGGTTGCCATGCCCTCCTCCAGAGTTGTCATCTTCTAGTCCTATACATTTCAAGTAAACTCAGAAAGCGAGAGGTTTAACCAGAAGCTGCTTCAAAGTGAAATCTCTGGCAGCCCAGTACAATAGCTCAGAAGGCTAAAAGGATATCAACCTAGAGGGTGCTAAATCACTGTTTGTTTTACTTAGCAATTTGACAATGAGCAACTTGAGAGAGTCACTACCAAATGACTTGCAGGATAGAGTGCATTCAGCTTCAAAATCTGAATGTATCTATAATTACTGTGAGCCATGTGAATGCAGGAAAAGCGTTTACATAAACAAAATGAAGACAGGCTTTTAACTGCACACAATTTACATTAATAAGCATAGTTTTACTAATATAGTCAAATTCTAACATTTACAGATACAAATAGCTGAATCCCAGTTGTTTAATTAAAACATATTTGAACTATTCAACTGTCACTCAAAACTTCCTCTTCAAAAACACATTTTTAAAACTTACACTCAGTTTAAACACTGGTTTTTCTTTATTTATCATTTTCATGGAATTAAATGTGTAAGTACAATGGTATTTCCATTTTTCTCCTGATTACCAGTGGCAAAAAACATATATCTTCTCTACTGGAGCAATAAGAATCATGGCTACAGGATTCATTATCAAGGCCCAGGGTGATATTTAAACTCTACTGTTCTTAATAGACACTTCAGCTCAGGAAAGAAATGAGCCCACTTAGTTCCAAATATTTGGTATGATATGATAACCATCAAAATTAAAGTCACAATTTAAAACAATGGAAGCTAAAAGATTTCTAGTGCAAGCCTTTTCATCTTCTCTGTAGTGAAGATACAAATTCATTCTTACTCACAGCAGAAATAGTTTACTTCAAATTCTTACTTAACTGAACTTGGATTCACTTACCTGACATGCAGCAAACCCAATCTACTGACACCAGGTTGTGGTAAAGTGCAACAATTATTGAAAGGTGCGAAGAAAGAAGAATAGGTGCAAAAGACCAAACTCCCCAATGGCTTTCAGGAAGAGTTTTAAAAGATGAAGTTAGTTAGTTGTGTGGGCTGCAGGGAGCCTGATCAGCTCCTTCACAGTTCTCTGATTGGTTGATGGTGAAATAACCAGGTAAGGTCACAAGAGTCAGCATTATCAATCTTCTAGATTCCAGCCTATGTGGTGTCTACATGCTCACAGTCATCATGCAGTTAACCTTTTTTGCAGACACTAAAAGTCCCACCAGGTGTAAAAGGTTAACTGCATGATGGGTGGGACTTTTAGTGTCTGCAAAGCAACTCAAGTATATTATCTACAGCTCTTGAGGAGGAACTACAGTTCTTTGACTTTGTTTTATGGCTAAACTATTATTATTTTGTCTTGCTTGACTACTTTATTCTCTTTCTGCATTTTCTCACTTCTTTGATTAAATATTCTTCTTTGAATGCAGGGAAGGCCTAGGAGGTTAAAGTCTCTCTACAAACAAAAGGCAGAGGACCCTAGAGTGTCTGGGAAGGCCTTGAAGAGTCCTGTTCAGTTTCAAAATGCTACTTTGCATGTGGATACAAGTGAGTTTCTGTTTTTTTTGTTTTGTTTTGTTTTTCTTTATTAATGTGGTTAGTAACTCATGGCCCCTTGCCTGGAGTCAAATACATGCTGCCATTATCTTTTAAGCCATCCTCAAAACATAATCTGCAACCCAATCTAACAGTTATAAATAAATTCTCTCCACTCAGGACTTCCCTGATAGCCCAGCTGGTAAAGAATCTGCCTGCAATGCAGCAGACCCTGATTTGATTCCTCTGTCAGGAAGATCCACTGGAGAAGGGATAGGCTACCCTACCCACTCTAGTATTCTTGGGCTTCCCTTGTGGCTCAGCTGTTAAAGAATCTGCCTGCAATGTGGGAGACCTGGGTTCAATCCCTGGGTTGGGAAGATCCCCTGGAGAAGGAGAAGGCCTGAAGAATTCCATGGACTGTATAGTCCATGGGGTCACAAACAGTCAGGCTATCACTTTCACTTTCTTTCTTCTCTCCACTCTAGGCAGCAACTTTTTGTGTGAACAATATGTTTCTCCATAGTATCATCTTATTTCTTCAGCTATGCTCAGTTTCAGTTTTTAAATACTCAGTTTGTTTTGATATAGGCAATGAGGTTTTTTGTATTCGTGTGTGTGTGTGTGTGTGTGTGTACATGTGTTTGTGTTAGTACTTTCTATGAAAAGAATACCCATTAGGAATAAAAACTTGTTTTTAATAGTACATTATCAAGAATGACATTTTAGCCCAGGAAAATAAAGGAAAAAGGAGGTCAAATTCACTCTATCAAGAAAATTGCTTTTAGATAAAACCATGAGAAAGATGATGATGGGGCACTGTTGGAGTAGGGACACAATTTTGGACACATGGACATAACAGCCTCACATCTTAGATCCCAATGCCAAGTGCACACTGCACAAGTGCAGTTGCAGCAAGACATTTCTTCAGGCATGGGGTGCAGACCCTCTGCTTCTCCTACAGCCTGTGATGCAGAGTACCTACGGTACAAATAATCTCCCAAGTGTGAGGACTGGTAGCAATAAAATGATGATTACCCTTTTCCCCAGGGTCTGCAAGGGCTAGGATCACTTACTAATTTTTCATGATGATTCTACTCAGTGTTTTCTACAAACTCTACACCCCTGTGTGAAGGGGAACACAAGGGTGGGGGTTGGAGAGTGTAGAGGTGTGCTCACCAGGAACTGTGCATCATTCTCCACACTCTTACCTCATGTCCTAGGGCCTCAGGACTGCCCTGAAGAATGGGTGCACTTATAGAGTGAATTACAGGATCCTGGTAAAGGGGCAACTGAGGCTGAGCCAACCAGAGTAGGAGACACAGACTTTATAAAAGAACTTTCTTTTCTTTATAAGTGAAATAAGCACTGACAAAATACAATTGTTCTGAATATTAAATGAGGATATATATATATAAAGTAGTTAGGATTGTGACTAAAAACACTAAGCCCTTGGTTTTACATTCCCTATTTTACAGGTTATTATTCTGAGACTCAAAGTAAGTACTGAATGACATCTGAAAAACTCTGATTCCACCAGACCTGTCTGATTCCAAGCTTGTCTTTCCACAGCACCTTATCTCAAATAACAATACAACACATACATAACTAAGATGTTTGAAATCAGAAGTCATTTCCACTACTTCAATAAATATTCCAAGCTTATTTAGAATCACTCCTCTTGCCCTTTGTTTTGTGTAGATATGCTAGAATTAGCAATACTGAAGCAATTATCCATGAAATTATCCCCAAATTATAATAGCATGCCTGTAAAATAGTATTTTGCATGTAAATTAATAGTGGGTGAGTTCAATAGGACTGTCTTTAAAATGAATCCCAAGGAATTCATAACAAGAAACTATTTACTTTAGCAATTCCAGAAACTATGCAATGTGTGTAATTACAAAACACATCAAGAGGAAAAAAGTCTACCTATCAGCAAGCTGAAACTATATAAATAATCCCTTGAAATTTATATGGTTTCAATTTCAGAAACAGATGTTCTTTTTTTATCATCTTCACTTATTTTCACATGTTGTTTCCTAGGGGAGAAAATGGCAACCCACTCCAGTATTCTTGCCTGGATAACCCCATGAACAGAGGAGCCTGACAGGCTACAAGCCATGGAGTCACAAAGCATCAGACATGACTGAGTGACTGAGCATACATCCATTATTACTTAGTATCTAAACACAGCAAACATTAGTAAAAGTAACTCTCCTTAATTTAAACATAAAAGATCATTACATGATCCATCATCCTATCTGATGGTAAGGGTTGTGCCTTGGTCACCAGGCATCTGAACTAGTGGATAATGTAGAGAAAACATGTGATTGGAACCAACTGACTAGAAACCAAAGGCATTGGCCAAGAGATCTTTGCCTCTGTCTTTAGTTTGCAGGAGGACTGCCTTAGGCCAGGATGGAAGTTGGGGAGAGAAATGGTAGAATCAGTATTAGCATTCATCATAAAATTTTATTACCCTTAGCAACTTATATTTAACCCCACTTTGATCCTTGTTATGAGGTGAGCAAAGAGTTTAGTCTCACTTTACATAATAATTAATCTGAGGCCCAGAGGCTTTTTTTAAAAAATTACAAATCTGTCCCACATGAGGGAGAGAGCAGAGATTTGATCACAGTTCTACTGGCCCCGTCTGTATCTGTTTCCAGTACAGAGTCCTTGGAGCTTATTTACTTTAACTCAGCATCTGATACACAAACTCCCTGGACTGTAAAGTAAGGGTAATAGTAGTCAGTGCATACCAGTTGGAAAAAGAACAAAACAAACTGCCTGAACTTGAACAACTTTAGTTCTTTCAGGGCAGACAATGAAGGATAGAGAACAGAAGGGTAAAGTGAGGAGGGAGGCAGTGGGGGGCACCTTCAAAACGGGAGAAGAAGAGGATGGAGCTATGGGTGTTTGAGCCAGAAGTTCAGTTCAATTCAGTCATTCAGTCATGTCCAACTCTTTGTAATGCCAGGGACTGCAGCATGCCAGTTTCCCTGTTCATCACCAACTCCCAGAGCTTACTTAAACTCATATCCATCGAGTCAGTGATGCCATCCGATCATTGCATCCTCTGTCATCCTTTTCTCCTTCCTCCTTCAATCTTTTCCAGCATCAGGGTCTTTTCAAATGAGTCAGTTCTTCCTATCAGGTGGCCAAAGTATTGGAGCTTCAGCTTCAGCATCAGTCCTTCTAATGAATACTCAGGACTGTTTTCCTTTAGGATTGACTGGTTGGATCTCCTTGCAATAGAAGGGACTCTCAAGAGTCATCTCCAACTCCACAGTTCAAAAGCATCTGTTCTTCAGCGCTCAACTTTCTTCATAGTCCAATTCTCAAATCCATACATTACTACCGGAAAAACCATAGCTTTGACTAGATGGACATTTGTCAGCAAAATAATGTCTCAGCTTTTAAATATGCTGTCTAGGTTGGTCATAGCTTTTCTTGAAAGGAACAAGTGTCTTTTAATTTCATGGCTACAGTCACCATCCACAGTGATTTTGGAGTCCCCCAAAATAAATTCTATCACTGTTTCAATTGTTTCCCCATCTATTTTACATGAAGTGATTGGAATGGATGCCATGATCTTAGTTTTCAGAAAGTTTGGTTTTAAGCCAACTTTTTCACTCTCCTCTTTCACTTTCATCAGGAGGCTCTTTATTCTTCTTTGCTGTCTGCCATAAAGGTGGTGTCATCTGAAAATCTGAGGTTATTTTTATTTCTCCTGGCAATCTTGATTCCAGCTTGTGCTTCATCCAGCTTGGCATTTCTCATGATGTACTCTAGATATAAGTTAAATAAGCAAGGTAACAATACACAGCCATGATGCACTCCTTTTCCGATTTGGAACCAGTCTTTTTTTCCATGTCCAGTTCTAACTTTTTTTTCTTGACCTGCATACAAATTTCTCAGGAGGCAGGTCAAGTGGTCTAGTATTCCCATCTCTCTAAGAATTTTCCAAAGTTTGTGTGATCCACACAGTCAAAGGTTTTGGCAAAGTCAGTAAAGCAGAAGTAGATGTTTTCATGGAACTCTCTTGCTTTTTCGAAGATCCAGTGGATGTAGACAATTTACCTCTGGTTCCTCTGCCTTCTCTAAATCCTGCTTGAATATCTGGAAGTTCACATGTTGTTGAAGCCTGGCTTGGAGAATTTTGAGCATTACTTTGCTAGCGTGTGAGATGAGTGTAATTGTGCAATAGTTTGACCATTCTTTGGTGTTGCCTTTCTTTGGGATTGGAATGAAAACTGACCTTTTCCAGTCCTGTGGCCACTGCTGAGTTTTCCAAATTTGCTGGCATATTGAGTGCAGCACTTTCACAGAATCATCTTTCAGGATTTGAAATAGCTCAATTGAAATTCCATCACCTCCACTAGCTTTGTTTGTAGTGATGCTTCCTAATGCCCACTGAACTTCACATTCCAGTATGTCTGCTTCTAGGAGAGGGATTATACCACTGTGGTTATCCAGGTAATGAATCTTTTTTGTACAGTTCATCTGTGTATTCTTGCCACCTCTTCTTAATATCCTCTGCTCCTGTTAGGTCAACAGTATTGCTGTCCTTTATTGTGCCCATCTTTGCATGAAATATTCCCTAGGTATCTCTAATTTTCTTGAAGAAATCTCTAGAATATCCCATTCTATTGTTTTCCTCTATTTCTTTGCACTGATCACTGAGGAAGGCTTTATTATTACTCCTTTGTACTTTGGAACTCTGCATTCAAGTGGATATATCTTTCCTTTTCTCCTCTGCCTTTAACTTCTCTTCTTTTCTCAGCTATTTGTAAGGCCTCCACATACAACCTTTTTACCTTTTTGCATTTCTTTTTCTTCACCATGGCCTTGATCACTGCCTCCTGAACAATGTCATGAACCTCTGTCTATAGTTCTTCAGGCATTTTGTCTGTCAGATCCAATCCCTTGAGTCTATTTGTCACTTCCATTGTATAATCATGAGGGATTTGATTTAGATCATATCTGAATTGTCTAGTGGTTTTCCCTACTTTCTTCAATTTAAGTCTGAATTTTTCAGTAAGATGTTCATGATTTGAGCCACAGTCAGCTCTCAGTCTTGTTTTTGCTGACTGTATAGAGCTTCTTCATCTTTGGCTGCAAAGGATATATACAATATGATTTTGGTGTTGACCATCTGGTGATGTCCATGTGTAGAGTCATCTCTTGTGTTGGAAGAGAGTGTTTGCCATGACCAGTGTGTTCTGTTGTCAAAACTCCATTACCCTTGGCCTGCTTCATTTTGTACTCCAAGGCTAATTTGCTGTTACTCCAGGTATCTCTTGACTTCCTATATTTTCATTCCAGTCCTCTATAATGAAAACAACATCTTTTCTGGTGTTAGTTCTAGAAAGTCTTGCAGGTCTTTATAGAACCGTTCACCTTCAGCTTCTTGAGCATTACTGGTCGGGGCATAGACTTGGATAGCTGTGATATTGGATGGCTTGCCTTGGAAACGAACAGAGATCATTCTGTCATTTTTGAGATTGCATCCAAGTAACTGCAGTTTGGACTCTTTTGTTGACTATGATGGCTACTCCATTTCTTCTAAGGGATTCTTGCCCACAATAGTAGATATAATGGTCATCTCAGTTAAATTCACTCATTCCACTCCATTTTAGTTTCAGTTCAGTTCAGTTCAGTCACTCAGATATGTCCAACTCTTTGTGGCCCCATGGACTGCAGCACTCCAGGCCTCCCTGTCCATCACCAACTCCCAGAGTATACCCAAACTCATGTCCATTGATTCAGTGATGCCATCCAACCATCTCATCTTCTGTCATCCCCTTCTCCTTTTGCCCTCAATCTTTCCCAGCATCAGGGTCTTTTCAAATGAGTCAGCTCTTCCCATCAGGTGGCCAAAGTATTGGAGTTCCAGTGTCAACACCAGTCCTTCCAATGAACACTCAGGACTGATCTCCTTTAGGATGGACTGGTTGGATCTCCTTGTAGTCCTAGGGACTCTCAAAAGTCTTCAACACCACAGCTCAAAAGCATCAATTCTTCAGTGCTCAGCTTGCTTTATAGTCCAACTTTCACATCCATACATGACCACTGGAAAAACCATAGCCTTGATTAGTCAGACCTTTGTTTGCAAAGTAATGTCTCTGCTTTTTAATATGCTGTCTAGGTTGGTCATAACTTTCCTTCCAAGGAGTAAGCGTCTTTTAATTTCAGGGCTGCAGTCACCATCTGCAGTGATTTTGGAGCCCCAAAAAATAAAGTCAGCCACTGTTTCCACTGTTTTCTCCATTTTAGTCTACTTATTCCTAAAATGTAAATGTTCACTCTTGCCATCTCCTATTTGACCACTTCCAATTTGCCTTGATTCATGGGCCTAACGTTCCTGTTTCCTATTCAATATTGCCTTTTACAGCATCAGACTTCCATCAGCAGTCACATCCACGACTTGGTGTTGTTTTTCTTTGGCTACATCTCTTCATCCTTTCTGGAGTTATTTCTTCACTTTTCATTATGAAAGGCAAAAAGATAGGACACTGAACCAGAAGATGGAATCCCAAATGTGTCCCAAGGGTCATACAACTCAATACCAGGAAAACAAACAACCCAATCAAAAAGTGGGAAAAAGACCTAAACAGACATTTTTCTCCAAGGAAGACATACAGATGGCTAACAAACACATGAAAATATGATAAACATCACTCATTATTAGAGAAATACAAATCAAAACTACAATGAGAAAAATAAATGACCCAATCAAAAAATGGGCCAAAGAACTAAATAGACATTTCTCCAAAGAAGACATACAGATGGCTAACAAACACATGAAAAGATGCTCAACATCACTCATTATCAGAGAAATGCAAATCAAAACCACTATGAGGTACCATTTCACACCAGTCAGAATGGCTGTGATCCAAAAGTCTACAAGCAACAAATGCTGGAGAGGGTGTGGAGAAAAGGGAACCCTCTTACACTGTTGGTGGGAATGCAAACTAGTACAGCCACTATGGAGAACAGTGTGGAGATTCCTTAAAAAACTGGAAATAGAACTGCCTTATGATTCAGCAATCCCACTGCTGGGCATACACACTGAGGAAACCAGAAGGAAAAGAGACATGTGTACCCCAATGTTCATCGCAGCACTGTTTATAATAGCCAGGACATGGAAGCAACCTAGATGTCCACCAGCAGATCAATGGATAAGAAAGCAGTGGTACATATACACAATGGAGTATTACTCAGCAATGAAAAAGAATACATTTGAATCAGTTCTAATGAGGTGAATGAAACTGGAGCCTATTACACAGAGTGAAGTAAGCCAGAAAGAAAAACACCAATACAGTATACTAACGCATATATATGGAATTTAGAAAGATGGTAACAATAACCCTGTGTACAAGACAGCAAAAGAGACACTGATGTATAGAACAGTCTTATGGACTCTGTGGGAGAGGGAGAGGGTGGGAAGATTTGGGAGAATGGCATTGAAACCTGTAAAATATCATGTATGAAAGGAGTTGCCAGTCCAGGTTCAATGCACGATACTGGATGCTTGGGGCTAGTGCACTGGGACGACCCAGAGGGATGGTATGGGGAGGGAGGAGGGAGGAGGGTTCAGGATGGGGAACACATATATACCTGTGGTGGATTCATTTTGATATTTGGCAAAACTAATACAATTATGTAAAGTTTAAAAATAAAATAAAATTAAAAAAAAAAAAAAACTACAATGAGATGTCACCTCACACTGGTCAGAATGGCCCTCATCAAAAAATCTGCAAACAATAAATGCTGGAAAGGGTGTGGAGAAAAGGGAACTCTTTTACACTGTTGGTGGGAATATAAATTGATACAGCCACCTTGGAAGAGGATATGGAGATTCCTTTAAAAACTAGGAATAAAACCACATATGACCAGAAATCCCACTCCTAGGCATATACCCTGAAGAAACCCAAATTGAAATAGACAGATGTATCCCATTATTTATTGCAGCACTATTTACAATAGCTAGAACATGGAAGCAACCTAGATGTCCATCGACAGAGGAATGGATAAAGAAGTTGAGGTATATATACACAATGGAATATTACTCAGCTATAAAAAGGAGTGCATTTGAGTCAGTTCTAATGAGATGGATGAACCCAGAAGCTATTACACAGAGTGAAATGAATCAGAAAGAGAAAGATAAATATCTTCTAACACATATATATGAGATCTAGAAAAATGGTACTGAAGAATTTACTTACAGGGCAACAGTGGAGAAACAGACATGGAAAATAGACTTATGGAGGAGAAGGGAGGAGAGGGTGAGCTATATGAAGAGTAACATGGAAACTTACATTACCATATGCAAAATAGATAGCCAACGGGAATTTGCTGTATGGCTCAGGAAACTCAAACTGGGGTTCTGTGTCAACCTAGATGGGCGGAATGGGTAGAGAGATGAGAGGGAGTTTCAAAAGAGAGGGGATATATGTATACCTATGGCTGACTCATGTTGAGGTTTGTCAGAAAACAGCAAAATTCTGTAAAAAAATTATCCTTCAGTAAAAAATAAATAAATAAATAAACAATAATAAAAACTAAAACAAAATATGTCCCAAGGGAATAAAGGCAAACATCGGGTTGAAAAGGGGAAATGCCTTTAGCAGAGAGAAAAACAAATGGAAATCATGAAGGTTAAGAAGTTCCAGGCACGTGCAGGAAAAGTGAGTAAAATATTGAGTCTCACACACTGAGTGCATAGCCCTGAGCATGAGAGGTGTGAGGAAGGAGTCATACTGGGGCATACGGACTATGTTCTGCAGTCAAGGAGTGCCCATGTCAGTGGTGCTATGTGCCAAGTAAGTTACTACCAATAATAAGAGTGACAGGTTGTTGCTGAAGCACAAAAGATGCCAGGATCCTCAGCTTCTGGAGGAGAGGAATTCATTTGGGGGCCAGTGAGGAGGCTTGATTGCTCAGAGATTTTGTGTAATAAAGTTTTAATAAAGTATAAAGGAGATAGAGAAAGCTTCTGACATAGACATCAGAAGGAGGCAGAAAGATTGCCCCCCTGCTAGTCTTTAGCTAGATGTTATATAGCTACTATCAGTCTGCTAATTAGAGAAAGGAAATGTCTCAAAATTCAGACAGTGGCACCAGGCCCCTCACCCACAACATGCATTTTGAGATAACATTGGCACAAGTTGAGTTGTCCCGTCCATAAAATGATTGACATGAATCTCAAAGAAAGGCAGCTTTCCAAGCAAATACAGTCTCACTAACATAGCTTAAGAGAACATTTGCATGAGAAAACATACTGGTTTGTCAAGTCAGTTCGGAGTCTTAGGCAGAACTGACTTGAAGACAGAGTCTAGAGTAAATACATAGTTCAATAGCATAGCTTAAGACAAACATTTCCATAAGAAAGAAGCATTGGTTAGCTCAAGGTTTGAGAAAAGTTAAGTTCAGATGAAGCCAGGTGTCCTCATGGCAACACAGAATTTTAAGAGAAACCTTTTTTTTAAATTTGTATAGAGAAGGGGAAAAAAATCTAACACTTGTAGTTTGTTTCCTCCTGCCACTTAAGAGAGAGATAAAAAAATGTCTGACACTTGCAGCCTATTTCATCCATTTGGAGACCCCTGGCCTTCTTGCCTGTTACCCTCTCAAGAGGACATGTGTTTGAAGAATTCCAAAGTAGAAAGTGTCAGGGAATTCCAGAAGACTTGAGTCATACTTGCATTCTGATACTCTTCATCAGTGGGAGAAAAACTGGGGAATTGTGTATGTGCCATAATTTTATTTTTGGTAGTGTTAAGATGATGTGAGACCAAGGGGCCCAGAATGCCCCAATTCAGCCTAAAATCACAGCTATTCCTTCCACAATGCTCTGCATTAGGGTGCTGACTCATCTCCATTAGCCTGGAAACAAAACCTTTCCCAGAAAGTGAAACTTTCAGTACTGAATTCTGGAAAAGTCCCACATACCTGACATGGTAACTCCCTGGTCACTCCCTCCCCATATATTCACAAAAGTCACTGGCAAGCAGGGATCAAGGTTCCGTTCTTACTTAGATATAATTTGCTAAAAGCTTCATGAAATACTCTTGGGAATGGGGTGGAATTAAGACAGAGTGTGCACTTTAGAATCAAGGCCTTAAAATGGGCATCCAGGTGGTTATTTCCTGACAAACTCTTAGTGTCAATGAAGGGGATAGTCCTATCCTAGACTTCCCAAGTGCAAAGTAAAGAGAAATCTTACAGAGTATGTCAAGGCTGTGTATTGTCACTTTGCTTATTTAACTTATATGCAGAGTACATCATGTGAAATACCAGGCTGGATGAAGCACAAGCTGGAATCAAGATTGCCAGGAGAAATATCAATAACCTTAGATATGCAGATGACACTACCTTTATGGCAGAAAGTGAAGAAGAACTAAAGAGCCTCTTGATGAAAGTGAAAGAGGAGAGTGAAAAAGTTGGCTTAAAACTCAACATTCAGAAAACTAAGATCACAGCAGCTGATCCCATCACTTCATGGCAAATAAATAGGGAAAAAATGGAAACAGTGATTGACTTTATTTTGGGGGGCTCCAAAATCACTGCAGATGGTGACTGCAGCCATGAAATTAAAAGACATTTGTTCCTTGGAAGAAAAGTGAAAGTGAAGTTGCTCAGTCGTGTCCAACTCTTTGCAACCCATGGACTGTAGAGCACCAGCTTCCTCTGTCCATGGGATTTCCCAGGCAAGAATACTGGAGTGGGTTGCCATTTTCTTCTCCAAGGGATTTTCCCGACCCAGGGATCGAACCCGGGTTTCTGGCATTGTAGGCAGATGCTTTGCCACCTGAGCCACCAGGGAAAAGCCATGACAAATCTAGACAGCATATCAAAAAAGCGGAGACAGGCTCTATTACAAAGCCACAGTCATCAAGACAGTATGGTACTGGCACAAAGACAGAAGTATAGATCAATGGAACAAAATAGAAAGCCCAGAGATAAAACCACGCACCTATGGACACCTTATCTTTGACAAAGGAGGCAAGAATATACAATGGATTAAAGACAATCTCTTTAACAAGTGGTGCTGGGAAAACTGGTCAACCACTTGTAAAAGAATGAAACTAGAGCACTTTCTAACACCATACACAAAAATAAACTCAAAATAGATTAAAGATCTCAACGTAAGACCAGAAACTATAAAACTCCTAGAGGAGAACATAGGCAAAACACTCTCTGACATACATCACAGCAGGATCCTCTATGACCCACCTCCCAGAATATTGGAAATAAAAGCAAAAATAAACAAATGGGACCTAATTAAACTTAAAAGCTTCTGCACATCAAAGGAAACTATAAGCAAGGTGAAAAGACAGCCTTCAGAATGGGAGAAAATAATAGAAAATGAAGCAACTGACAAACAACTAATCTCGAGAATATACAAGCAACTCCTACAGCTCAACTCCAGAAAAATAAATGACCCAATCAAAAAATGGGCCAAAGAACTAAATAGACATTTCTCCAAAGAAGACATACAGATGGCTAACAAACACATGAAAAGATGCTCAACATCACTCATTATCAGAGAAATGCAAATCAAAACCACTATGAGGTACCATTTCACACCAGTCAGAATGGCTGTGATCCAAAAGTCTACAAGCAACAAATGCTGGAGAGGGTGTGGAGAAAAGGGAACCCTCTTACACTGTTGGTGGGAATGCAAACTAGTACAGCCACTATGGAGAACAGTGTGGAGATTCCTTAAAAAACTGGACATAGACCTGCCTTATGATCCAGCAATCCCACTGCTGGGCATACACACTGAAGAAACCAGAATTGAAAGAGACATGTGTACCCCAGTGTTCATCACAGCACTGTTTATAATAGCCAGGACATGGAAGCAACCTAGATGTCCATCAGCAGATGAATGGATAAGAAAGCAGTGGTACATATAGGCAAAGGAGTATTACTCAGACATAAAAAAGAATACATTTGAATCAGTTCTAATGAGGTGGATGAAACTGGAGCCTATTACACAGAGTGAAGTAAGCCAGAAAGAAAAACACCAATACAGTATACTAACGCATATATATGGAATTTAGAAAGATGGTAACAATAACCCTGTATACGAGACAGCAAAAGAGACATTGATGTATAGAACAGTCTTTTGGACTCTGTGGGAGAGGGAGAGGGTGGGAAGATTTGGGAGAATGGCTTTGAAATATGTATAATATAAATGAAACGAGTCACCAGTCCAGATTCGTTGCACGATACTGGATGCTTGGAGCTGGTGCTCTGGAACGACCCAGAGGGATGGTATGGGGAGGGAGGAGGGAGGAGGGTTCAGGTTGGGGAACGCATGTATACCTGTGGCAGATTCATTTTGATATATGACAAAACCAATACAATATTGTAAAGTTAAATAAAATAAAATTTAAAAAAATAAAATAAATAAATAAAATAAATAAAAAAGCAGAGACATCACTTTGCCAGCAAAGGTCCATCTAGTCAAAGCTGTGGTTTTTCCAGTAGTCATGTATGTATGTGAGAATTGTACCATAAAGAAAGCTGAGCACCAAAGAATTGATGCTTTTGAGCTGTGGTATTGGAAAAGACACTTGAGAGCCCCTTGGACAGCAAGGAGATCAAACCAGGCCATCCTAAAGGAAATCATTCCTGAATATTCATTAGAAGGACTGATGCTGAAGCTGAAGTTCCAATACTTTGGCCATCTGATGCAAAGAACTGACTCATTGGAAAAGACCCTGACACTGGGAAAGATTTAAGGCAGGAGGAGAATGGGATGACAAAGGATGAAATGGTTGGCTGGCAGCACTGACTCGATGGACAAGAGTTTGAGCAAGCTCCAGGAGTTGGTGATGAACAAGGAAGCCTGGCATGCTGCAGTCCATGGGGTCACAAAGAGTGGGACACTACTGAGTGACTGAACTGACTGAACTTGGCAGAAACAGGGCAACAGAGGAAATAGAGAAGCCACACCAATGCACATGAACCTCCAACCTATGATGAACCTGCCCCCTAGTTGTGTGTATTGGAAACTGAATCAATCATCATTATTCCCTCTTTTGGAGGGAAAGGAGGAAGAGTAGGATGGAACTTTTTTCCCCTACAAAATCCATTATAGGTTTTTAGCAAGGAAAGAACAAGATGATAGAGAATAGCCCTTCAAAAATTCATGCATTCATTCATTCTCTCACTGAATAAGGATTATACAACTAGTAAGTGCCATAAACAATCCTGTGTACTGGGTATATAGCCCAGACCAAAATAGAATAAATCTTGCTTTCATGAAGTTTGTATTCTAGTGGGACAAGACAGACACCTCTGGCTCTGGCTCTGTCTGTGTGTGTGTATGTATGTATGTATATATATATATATATATATATATATACACAGAGAGACAGAGACAGAGGTGTCTGCCTTGTCCCACTAGAATATATACACACACTCAGGTGGGATAAATGCTAAGAGGGAAAACTGAGGGTAAATTAAAATTTTGGAGGTTGTTATCAGGAACTCAAGTGAATCTGCCTGCTAAAGCAGTAGACAAAAGTGATGTGGGTTCGATCCCTGGGTCTGGAAGAGTCCTTGAAGAAGGAAATGGCAATCCACTCCAGTATTCTTGCCTGGAAAACCCCATAGACAGAGGAGCCTGACAGGCTACAGTCCATGGACTTGCAAAGAGTCAGACATGACTCACCATGCACATACACATTTTAAATAGACTATTTAAAGCCAGACTATTAAGTTGATATTTGAAGTACTGGGAGTTCCCCAGTGGCTCAGCAGTAATGAATCTGTCTGCAATACAGGAGCTACAGGAGACATGGCTTTGATCCCTGAGTTGCGAAGAAGCCCTGGAGAAGGAGATAGACTTCCTCCAGTATTCTTGCCTGGAGAACCCCATGGTCAGAGGAGCCTGGTGGGTATAGTCCATGGGTATGTGTGAAGTTGCAACTATTTCCCTGGGGGAAACATCTTAGACAAACAGAGTGACAAATACAAAGACATGGAAGTGAATGATGCTGCTCTATCCCACAGTAATGGGGAGGCCAATTGCAGGGAAGGTAATGGGCATTGACGGCAGAATACATGCAAGAGACTATGATGAGAAGGACTTTGGCAGAGGTTGTAAAGACTTGGCTTTTCACTTTTTTTGTTTCTTCTTTTGCTTTTTTGTTTCTTGGTTTTGTTTGCTTTAATTTTTATTGGAGTAGAGGCACTGGCGACCCACTCCAGCACTCTTGCCTGGAAAATCCCATGGATGGAAGAACCTGATAGGCTGCAGTCCAGGGGGGTCGCTAAGAGTCGGACACAACTGAGCGACTTCACTTTCACTTTTCATTTTCATGCAGTGCAGAAGGAAATGGCAGCCCACTCCAGTGTTCTTGCCTGGAGAATCCCAGGGATGGGGGAGCCTGGTGGGCTGCCATCTATGGGGTTGCACAGAGTCAGACATGACTGAAGTGACAGCAGCAGTAGCAGCAGCGGCAGAGTTGCTTTACAATGTTCTGGTAGTTTCTGCTGTACAACGTTCAGGTCACCATAATCCATTAAGCAGAGCTCCCTAGCTCCAGTAGGTTCTCATTAGTTATCTATTTTATATATAGTATCAATAGTATATATGTCAATCTTCCAATTCATCTCATCCCTCCTTTCCCCTTCTTGCTATCCACATATTTGCTATCTACATCTGTGTGTCTCTCTCTCTTTTCTTTTTTGCAAATATGATCACTTATACCATTGTTCTAGATTCTACATATAAGTGTTACTATACAATATTTGTTTTTCTCTTTGTGACTTACTTTATTTCTATATGACACTCTCTAAGTCCATCCACCTCTCTATAAATGACCCAAATTCATTCCTTTTTATGACTGAGTAATATTCCACTGCATATATGTACCACATCTTCTTTATCCATTTCTTGTGGATTCACATTAAACTCAAAATTTATTAAAGCCCTGAATGTAAGGTCAGACACTATAAAACTCTTAGAATAAAACATAGGCAGAAACACTGTTTGACATAAATTGCAATAAGATCTTTTTTATCCACCTCCCAGGGTAATGCAAAAGAAAAGAAAAATAAACAAACGGGACATAATTAAACTTAAAAGCTTTGCATAGCAAAGGAAATCATAAATGAGACAAAAAGACAACCCTCAGAATGGAAGAAAATATTTGGCTTTTTTCTTGACCGGTTGGAAGAGAATTGACTATAAGTGTAAAAGTAGAAGGAGGGAGATCAACCCAATCTAGAGGAAAAGTGATGGTAGCTTGTGTTAATAATAGGATAGTAGCCATGGATAGCAGAGAAGGCAATGGCACCCCATTCCAGTACTCCTGCCAGGAAAATCCCATGGATGGAGGAGTCTGGAAGGCTGCAGTCCATGGAGTCGCTGAGGGTCAGACACACTGAGAGACTTCACTTTCACTTTTCACTTTGATGCATTGGAGAAGGAAATGGCAACCCACTGCAGTGTTCTTGCCTGGAGAATCCCAGGGACGGGGGAGCCTGGTGGGCTGCCGTCTCTGGGGTCACACAGAGTCAGACACGACTGAAGTGACTTAGCAGCAGCAGCAGCAGCAGCAGCAGCCATGGATAGAGTGAAAAGTAGCTACAATTTGGATATTTTTGAAGTTAAAGCCAATAGGATTTGCTGATGAAACTGATATGGAGTGTGAGAATAAGAGGGATGTTTTCCAGATGACTCCAAGGTTTTAAACAGAATAAAAGGAATTACCATTAACTGAAACAGTAAGACAGTGGAAGGAACAGACTATGGGCTAGAGGAATCATGTGTTGAGGTTTTGTTATTTTAAGTCTGAGGTATCTAAAATGCATTCAAATGGAGGTATGGAATAGGGAACTGGACATTCAAGTCTGCAATTGAGGGAAAGAGTGAAGTAGAGATAAATGAAGAGCCCTTAGCACACAGATACTATACAGAATCATAGAAACTGATGAGACTATCAAGAGACCAAGTCCAGGACTGAGATTTAACATCCCAAAGTCCAGGAAGATGAGAAAGGTGCAGGGAATGAGCCCCAAATAAGGTTGTTTATGAAGTAGGAGTCCAGAAGGCTAAGTAAAAGGCATATTCTCATGAAGACCAACTGTGCCAAATGCTTCTGAGAGGGTAGGAAGATATGGACTGATGTTCAATTACCCCATGGATGGTTTGAGATAGAAGGAATGGAAGTGGGCAAGCCTCTTCTGATCATAAGATGGAAGAGATACAGGAAAATACAGTTGGATCCCAACTGACATTTAGGGGCATCTTTTGGAAAACCCTTGCCCAGTTCAGCTGGTTAATGAACCAATGTAGTGATGATGACTTCTGTCTAACCATGTTTCCCTCACTTGCCCACAGTTTTTCAGGAGAGCATTTTTCCATGTAATTCTTGTATGCAAACCTCCATCTCAGAAGCTGTTTTCCATGTAACCCTTGCAACCCAACCTGGAATATCAGATGGATAAGATAGAGGGAGGGATTAGCAAGAGATCTAAGGGTGTATGTAAAGATAAATGTGATGCTGAATTACAAAAGATAGGTAGAGTAAAAAAGGAAATGAGAACCTTGGGCTGCAGGGGCATAAAATGTGGGCTGCATTCCTCTGGATATCAGAATCATTGTAGTGCCAGTACAAAGAGTACGGACTGAGAAGTGACAGGGCAGAGCTTGCAGAGTGGGATGCCCAAAGTCAGAATGATGTCACTGTTGGTAATGACAGAGTCTAAGGCTGCATAGGGGTAGCAGGTGGCTGAAGTGAAGTGGAGAACAGGACCAGTGGCAAGATCATGTGTCTGAGCAACCTGGAATTATCTAGGTAGTTATTAAAATCATAAGGAAGGGAACTTCTCTGGTGGTCAAGTGGCTAAGAATATGCATCGCAATGAAGGGGAACCTGGTTGGATCTCTGGTCCAGGAACTAAGATCTTACATGCCCCAGGGCAACTAAGCCCACAGGCCACAACTACTGAGCCCACACTCTAGTGCCTTCATGCTGCAACTGCTGAAGCCCATGCTCCACAATGAGAAGCCCATGCACTATAACTAGAGAGTGGCCTCCACTTGGCACAACTAGAGAAATGAGCAATGAAGAGAAACAGTGCCTAAAATTAAATTATATTATTTTTTTCTTTTTAAAATTTATTTATTTTTTATTGAAGGATAATTGCTTTACAGAATTTTGCTGTTTTCTGACAAATCTCGACATGAATCAGCCAGCCATAGGTATACATATATCCCCTCCCTTTTGAAACTCCCTCCCATCTCCCTCCCCATCCCACCCCGCTAGTGATACAGAGCCCCTATTTGAGTTTCCTGAGCCACACAGCAAGTTCCCATTGGGTATCTATTTTACATATGGTAATGTAGTTTTCCATGTTACTCTTTCCATACATCTCACCCTCTCCTCCCTCTCCCCATGTCTGTAAGTCTATTCTCTATGTCTGTTTCTCCATAGTTGCCCTGTAAATTAAAAAAAAAAAAAAAAAATCATAAGGAAGAACTGCATCAACATTGGGGAAGGTGATCAGGGAGCCAGTTCCTCAAGGAATGAGTAGTGTGGCCCAGAGGAATAACTAGTGGGAAAGCCTAATGTGTGAATTTCCATGGAACAGGGCTTTATTTCCATGAACAACGTAAGCCTTTGCTTCTTTTTTCTTTTTTTCTATTTTTGACAAGATTAAAAGTTTAATAAAGTACTCATGTGCTGTGCTGTGTTTAGTTGCTCAGCCGTGTCTGACTCTTTGGGACCCCATGGACTGTAGCCCACCAGGCTCCTCTGTCCATGGGATTCTCCAGGCAAAAATCCTGGAGTAGGTTGCCATTTACTTCTCCATTGCATAAAAATGAAAAATGAAAGTGAAGTCGCTCAGTCGTATCCGACTCCTAGTGACCCCATGGACTGCAGCCCACCAGGCTCCTCCATCCATGGGATTTTCCAGGCAAGAGTACTGGAGTGGTTGTCATTGCCTTCTCTAGTATCATGTAATTCTGATAAACAGAATAAGATTCCTGTAGGGGTTATTACCAGTGACCTACCTACATTCCTTCTGCATTTACCTTTACCCTACAAAAGCCACTTACTGTGAACGCCTAAAACTCTCTATTTAAAGGCTTCTTTCCAGCAGATCATAGGAGGCCTAATAGAGAGGCAAGCCAGAGATGCCAGAAAAACAATGTATCTGAAGTATTTCTTGATAACGATGTTCTAAGCAAGAATTCTACCTTGCCTGTTTCTAACTCTCTAATTTCTGGTGGCTCCTCAAAATCTTTGGTTTTCCTTGACTGTAGCTTCCTTAGTCCAGTCTTGATTTCCTTGTTTTATGGCTTTCTTTACTGTGTGTTTTCAGGAATGTGTCTTTTTACAAAGCTACCAGTCACTGAATTTAGGGCCCATCCTATTCCAGCATGACTTCATCTTAACTAATTACATCTGCAAAGGAACTAACTCCCATAAAAGGTCCCATTCTCAGGTCCCAGGTAGACATGGATTATAGGGGAACACAATTCAATATGGTCCACTGGATAATAACTGTTACTTTATTTTGTACTCCACTTTCTCCTATGTATTTATCTTGTTCAGAAGCCTTTGTTTCTTTATGCTAAACTCCCTAAGCACTTTCAGAGTATTTTCATCACAGTTTTAGGCCTTTCTTACTTCTGCTTATGTATTCTTCATTCTCTCCCAGGTGGGTAGGGCATGTTGACCACAGAACCATTGCTTTGGTTTCACAGATCTGGGCTGATTCTTGAAGCAACATGTTCTGAGTTTCTGAATCTGCTACTTTCTGAAGATGTACCTTGGATGCAAAGAGAAAAGTTTCAGTACAGTTCAGTTCAGTCACTCAGTCGTGTCTGACTCTTTGTGA
Organism: Bubalus kerabau; assembly: GCF_029407905.1. Lineage (NCBI taxonomy): Eukaryota > Metazoa > Chordata > Mammalia > Artiodactyla > Bovidae > Bubalus > Bubalus kerabau. Next base: position 56,088,899 of record NC_073626.1, on the reverse strand, counting down.
CCTCATGGACTGCAGGATGCCAGGCTTCCCTATACATCACTAACTCCCGGAGCATGTTTAAATTCATGTCCATCGAGTCGGTGATGCCATCCAACCAACTTATCTTCTGTCATCCTCCTCTCATCCTGCCTTTGATCTTTCCCAGCCTCAGAGTCTTTTCTAATAAGTCAGTTCTTTGCATCATGTGGCCAAAGTATTGGAGTTTCAGCTTCAGCATCAGTCCTTCCAATGAATATTCAGGACTGACTTCCTTTAGGATTTACTGCTTTGATCTCTTTGCAGTCCAAGGGACTCCCAAGAGTCTTATCCAACACCAGAGTTCAAAAGCATCAATTCTTTGGCACTCAAAGTTTTTTTTATATTCCAACTCTCACATCTACACATGACTACTAGAAAATCCATAGCTTTGACAAGATAGACCTTTGTTGGCAAAGTAATGTCTCTGCTTTATAATATGCTGTCTAGATTTGTTATAGCTTTTCTTCCAAGGAGCAAGCATCTTTCAATTTCATGGCTGCCATTACAATCTGCAGTGATTTTGGAGCTCAAGAAAATTAAGTCTGTCACTCTTTCCATTGTTAACAATATTGCATAGGAACCAGCAATGTTAGGCCCATGAATCAAGGTAAATTGGAAGTGGTCAAATAGGAAATGCCAAGAGTGAACATTGACATTTTAGCAATCAGTGAACTAAAATGTCCAAGAATGGGTGAATTTAATTCAGATAGCCATTGTATCTACTACTGTGGGCAAGAATCCCTTAGAAGAAATGGAGTAGGCCTCATAGTCAACAAAAGAGTCCAAAATGCAGTACTTGGATGCAATCTCAAAAATGACAGAATGATCTCTGTTCATTTCCAAGGCAAATCATTCAATATCACAGGAACCCAAGTCTATGCCCCAACTACAAATGCCAAAGAAACTGAAGTTGAATGGTTCTATGAAGACCTCAAGACCTTCTAGAACTAACACCCCAAAATGATGTGCTTTTCATCTTAAGGGACTGGAATGCAAAAGTAGGAAGTCAAGAGATACCTGGAGTAACAGGCAAGTTTGGCCTTGGAGTACAAAAAGAAGCAGGGCAAAGGCTAACAGAGTTTTACCAAGAGAAGGCACTGGTCCTAGTAAGCACCCTCTTCCAACAACACAAGAGATGACTCTACGCATGAACATCATCAGATGGTCAATACTGAAATCAGATTGATTTTATTCTTTGCAGCCAAAGATGGAGAAGCTCCATGCATGCGTGCTAAGTTGCTTCAGTCATGTCTGACTCTTTGTGGCCCTGTGGACTATAACCTGCCAGGCTGCTCTGTCCATGGGATTCTCCAGGCAGGATACTGGAGTGGATTGCCATTTCTTACTCCAGGTCGAAAAGCTCTATACAATCAGCAAAAACAAAACCAGTAGCTGACTGTGGCTCAGATCATGAACTCCTTATTGCCAAATGCAGACTTAAATTGTAGAAAGTAGGGAAAACCACTGGGCCATTTAGCTATGACCTAAACCAAATCCCTTATGATTATACAGTGGAAGTGACAAATAGACTCAAGGAATTAGATCTGATAGACAGAGTGCCTGAAGAACTATAGATGGAGGTTCATGACACTGTATAGGAGGCAATGATCAAGACCATTCCCAAGAAAAAGAAATGAAAAAAGGCAAAATGATTGTCTGAGGAGGCCTTACAAATTGCTATGAAAAGAAGAGAAACAAAAGGCAAAGAAAGGAGAAAAGGAAAGATACACCCATCTGAATGCAAAGTTCCAAATAATAACAAGGAGAGATAAGAAAGCCTTCCTCAATGATCAATGCAAAGAAATAAAGGAAAACAGTAGACTGGGAAAGAGTAGAGATCTCTTCAAGAAAATTAGAGAAAAGTTTAATGGGCATTTAAGCATACACATTTAAATGAATCATCACTTTCCAAAAAAAGGTAACTTCAGGAAGTTCACATACTGCTGAGTGATACTGCTGTTGTTCAAGCCTTTTGTTTCTTGTTGATGTGACTTCAAACATTCTTTTGAACACTATCTTTAGCTTGCCAAGATACATTTTTATAACTTCAATATTTTTATTTTAAGAAATTTAGATTTACAGGAAAATGAAAAGACAGGACAGAGATCCTATAACCCATATCATCGTTCCTATTGCCAACATCTTTTATTAGTATGGTACAGTTCCCATATGAATGAACCAATGCTGACACCTTAGTATTAGTATGAAGTCTATACTTTTCTGGATTTCCTTAATGTGTACCTCATGTCCTTTACCTATTCCATGATCCCATCCTGGACGCCACATGGCATTTTGTCAATGTGTCTCCTTAAGCTCCTCTTCACTATCACCATTTCTTAGATTGTCCTTATTTCTGATGACCCTGACATTTTGAGGAGGACTGTTCAGGTATTTTGTAGAATGCTCCTCAGTAGGCATGTATCTGATGTTTTTCTGGTGATTAGACTGGGGTTATGGGTATTGGAGAGAAAGAACACAGAGTATAGCTCTCATTACCTGATATCAAAGGTAAATCCTATCAACATGACTTACTGTCATCGATAGCAATTATGGGGCGGAGGTGGGTTTGTCTAGTTAGTGCAACATAAGAAAATTATTATGTGCAGCACACTATTAAGGGATGGGGTATTATGCTCCACCTTCTGCAAGCTAATCTATATAAATTGATTAAAGTCCTTTTACATTGGAGATTTAGCTATTGTTTCTCATTTATTTATCCAATCATATATCTATAATGTTGTAAACTCATGGATATTTATTTTATACATTGGGTTGTAATCCAATACTACATTTTGGTTGTTGTTGCTCCATTTTTCTAGTTTTATCCACTGGAAGATTTTTAATTGGGTCTTGTATCTCTTTGATACATAATTGTGGGTTGTCTTAACCACTGTCTTACTTTCTGGCACTACAAGATATGCTTGGCTAATCTTGCATATTTTCTCACTAGCCCTGGAATCATCTGTTTCTCCAAGGAACTTTAATTGTTTTTATTAGAGAATGGTATTTGAAACCTAGATCTAGGCCCTGTGTGTACTCATTGTTACTAAGGTGTTGTTACTTTTAGTACTTCTCAGCTAATATAGAAAGGAAATATGTATGTGTTTATTAACCCATTTATATGGGAAGATCACCTGGAGATCTTCCAGGGGATGGCATGGCAACCCACTCCAGTATTCTTGCCTGGAGAATCCCCATGGACAGAGGATCCTGGTAGGCTACATTCCATGGGGTCGCAAAGAGCTGGACATGACTGAGCGACTAAGCACATATACACATATCTGTAAATATTTCTCTATATAACCATGTGTGTCTATGTTAAACTGAACAAGAGTTTATTCTCTGTCTCTAATCCAGTACAACATGATGATTCTAACCTTTCTACCTTTAACTTCAACAGTAAGAAACCTGGTTCCCACCAGCTACCATCCTTCTAATTAGTTGCTTAATGTTAGTCCACATGTAGAATGGTTTCAGAATTGCTAGTTTACACCCCAATTAGAAGCAAACTTAACAACTAGAGTACAATGCTTATGTACAGGTCTTTTTGCCTTTAGTCTAAGAGTCTCTAATCATTTCCAAATTGAATTAGTTCATTTCACTTGGTTGTTACACAGCAAAATTGTCCTATCAAAATATGCATCCTATCCTGGAATCCTCCAACTCCCTATTTTTTAGAATCTTCCTATATTAAGGTTTAATTTTTAAATGGGCTTTGACAAACATATACTGTGATGTATCCAATTTTGTTTTGTCACACAGAATTGTTACTACCTAACGATTCCCTGAACTTCACCTACTCAACCCCTGTTTCCAAATCCTGGGCAATAACTGATATATTTACTATATCTATACTTATGCTTTTCTAGAATATACCATATTAATGGAATAATACAGTGCACTATTTTTTCATACTGGCTTCTTTCACTTAGCACCATGCATTTAAGATTCATCTATGTTTTTACATAGATTATAGCTTACATTTAGTTTTCCACTATACAGGTATACCACAGTTTATTTAATCACCTGTAAAAGAATATCTTGGTGGCTTTGAGTTTTGGTCAATTATGAATAAGGCTGGTGTGAAAATATCACACAGGTTATTTTGTGTATTAACATTCTTGTAACAGTTGTGCAAGATATTGATAAGCACAAGTACTGGATTATATAGTAAAACTACATTTAGATTTTTAGGAAACTTCCAAACTGTCTTCCAAGGTAGCTATAACATTTTGCACTCCCTCCTGCAATAAATAAGAGTTCCTATTATCCTGGGTCCCCAACAGATATAGGCATTGTCAGTTTGTGGGTTTTAGCCCTCCTAATAGATATGTAATTGTATCCCATTTTAATATTCATATCACTAAGATGGCATATTCTGCTGAGCATCTTTTATTATGTTATTTGGCATGTGTATATAAAACTCTTAAATTTCAATAAAAGACAAATAACAAAATATTTCTAGGCATATTCATTTGGATCTGTTGCCCATTTTAAAAATTGGGTTGCTTGTTTTCTTATTATTGAGATTTAAGGGTTTTTTAATTTTGGATACAAGTCCTTTACCAGATAAGTTTCTCAAAAATGTATTCTTGGTGACTTTTTTAACATTGTTTTTCAAAAGTAAAAATTTTAGTTTTAATAAAGCCCAATCTATTTTTTTTCTTTCATAGATCATGATTTGTAGGTTATATTTAAAAGCTCGCCAATATTCTCAAAGTAACATGGATTTTCTCATAGGTTTTCTCCTAAAAATTGTATAATTATGTGTCCTGTATTTAGGCTTATGCATCTAAGTTCATTACTTTACAAATGAATATCCAGTTGCTTCAGAATTATTTGTTGAAAAGACGATCCTCTATCCATTGCATTGTCTTTGCCTGTTGTCCAAGAACAGTTAATTACATTTCTAAGGGACTATCTCTAGGTTTTCTATTTTTTTCAATCAATATATGTGGTGATTCTTCCTCAATTAACATGCTTCACTGATTACTGAAGCTTTATAATAAATTTTGAATTCAAGTATCATGAGTCTTTCCATTTCATTCTTCTCTTAAGTTGATTATTTTAAATCACTTTCATATAAACTTTAGAATCACTTTCTTGATATTTACAATATAGTTTAAAGGAACTTTTGGAAAGTATTGAACATATCAAGTTGAGAAGGACTGAAATATTAACAAAATTGAATCTTCCAACCCATGAACAGAGTATGCTGTTGTTGTGCAGTCACTCAGTCGTGTCTGACCCTTCACGACCTTTTGGAATGCAGCATGCCAGGGTTTCCTGTCCTTCACCATCTCCCAGAGCTTACTCAAACTGATGCCCATTGAGTCAGTGAAGCCATCCACCCATCTCATCCTTTGTCATCCCCTGCTCCTCCTGCCTTCAATCTTTCCCAGTATGAAGGTCTTTTCTAATGATTCGGCTCTTCACATCAGGTGGCTAAAGTATGGGCACTTCGGTTTCAGCATCAGCTCTTCCAATGAATATTCAGGGATGATTTCCTTTAGGATGAACTGATTTGATCTCCTTGCAGTGCAAGGGACTCATAAGAGTCTTCTCCAACAACACAGTTCAAAAGGATCAATTCTTCTGCATTCAGCATTCTTTATGTTCCAACTCTCACATCACACATGACTACTGAAAAGACCATTGCTTTGACTAGATGAAACTTTGTTGGCTATGTGATGACTCTGCTTTTTAATATATTGTCTATGTTTGTTATAGCTTTTCTTCCAAGCAGTAAGCATCTTTTGATTTCATGGCTGCAGTCACCATCTGCAGTGATTTTGTAGCCCAAGAAAATAAAGTCTGTCACTGTTTTCATTGTTTCCCCACCTATTGGCCATGAAGTGATGGTACCGGATGCCGTGATCTTCATTTTTAGAATGTTGTTTTCAGCCAGCTTTTTCACTCCCCTCTTTCACCTTCATCAAAAGGCTCTCTAGTTCTTCTTCTCTTTCTGCCATAAAGATGGTGTAATCTCCATATCTGAGGTTATTGATAGCTCTCCCAGTAATCTTGATTCCAGTTTGTGCTTCATCCAGTCTGGCACCTTGCATGATGTACTCTGCATATAAGTTAAATAAGCAGGGTACGAATATACAGCCTTGACATACTCCTTTCCCACATTGGAACTAGTCCATTATTTCATATCTGGTTCTAACTGTTGCTTCTTGGCCTGAGTACAGGTTTCTCAGGAGGCAGGCAAGGTGGTCTGGTAGTCCCATATCTCTAAGAACTTTCTATAGTTTTTTGCGATCCACACAGTCAAATTCTGTAGCGTGGTCAGTGAAGCAGAAGTAGATGTTTATCTGAAATTCTCTTGCTTTTTCAATGATCCAGCAGATGTTGGCAATTTGATCTTTGGTTCCTCTGTCTTTTTCTAAATCCAACTTGAAAATCTGGAAGTTCTTGGTTCACATACTGTTGAAGCCTAGCTTGGATAATTTTGAGCATTACTTTGCCAGCATGTGAAATGAGTGCAATTGTGCAGTAGCTTGAACATTCTTTGGTATTGCCTTTCTTTAGGATTGGAATGAAAACTGGACTTTTCCAGTCCTGAGGCCACTGCTGAGTTTTCCAAACTTGCTGGCATATTGAGTGCAGCACTTTCACAGCATCATCTCTTAAGATTTGAAATAGCTTAGCTGCAATTCCATCACCTCCACTAGCTTTATCTGTAGTGATGCTTCCTAAGGCCCACTTGAGTTTGCACTCCAGAATGTCTGACTATAGGTGAGTGATCACAACTTCATGGTTATCTGGGCCATTAAGATCTTTTTTGGATAGTTCTTCTGTGTATTCTTACCACCTCTTTTTAATGTCTTCTGCTTCTGTTAGGTCTGTACTGTTTCTGTCCTTTATTTTTTTTTAATATAAATATATTTATTTTATTTGGAGGTTAATTACTTTACAATATTGTATTGGTATTGCCATACATCAACATGAATCTGCCACAGGTATACACGTGTTCCCCATCCTGAACTCCCCTCCCTCCTCCCTCCCCGTACCATCCCTCTGGGTCATCCCAGGGCACCAGCCCCAAGCATCCTGTATCATGCATCGAACCTGGACTGGTGATTTCTTTCATATATGATAATATACATGTTTCAATGCCATTCTCCCAAATCATCCCACCCTCTCCCTCTCCTACAGAGTCCAAAAGACTGTTCTATGCATCTGTGTCTCTTTTGCTGTCTCGCATACAGGGTTATCATTACCATCTTTCTAAATTCCATATATATGAGTTAGTATACTGTATTGGTGTTTTGCTTTCTGGCTTACTTCACTCTGTATAATAGGCTCCAGTTTCATCCACCTCATTAGAACTGATTCAAATGTATTCTTTTTAATGGCTGAGTAATACTCCATTGTGTATATGTACCACTGTTTTCTTATTCATTCATCTGCTGATGGACATCTAGGTTGCTTCCATGTCCTGGCTATTATAAACAGTGCTGCGATGAACATTGGGGTACATGTGTCTCTTTCCCTTCTGGTTTCTTCAGTGTGTATGCCCAGCAGTGGGATTGCTGGATCATAAGGCAATTCTATTTCCAGGTTTTTAAGGAACCTCCACACTGTTCTCCATAGTGGCTGTACTAGTTTGCATTCCCACCAACAGTGTAAGAGGGTTCCCTTTTCTCCACATCCTCTCCAGCATTTATTGCTTGCTGACTTTCAGATCACAGCCATTCTGACTGGCATGAAATGGTACCTCATAGTGGTTTTGATTTGCATTTCTCTGATAATGAGTGATGTTGAGCATCTTTTCATGTGTTTGTTAGCCATCTGTATTGTGTCCATCTTTTCAGGAAATGTTCCCTTGGTATCTCTGATTTTCTTGAAGAGATCTCTAGTCTTTACCATTCTATTGTTTTCCTTTATTTCTTTGCATTGATCACTGAGGAAGGCTTTCTTATCTCTCCTTGCTATTCTTTGGACATTTGCATTCAGATGGATATATCTTTTCTTATCTCCTTTGCCTTTTGCTTCTCTTGTTTTCACAGCTATTTGTAAGGCCTCTTTACCAACCATTTTGCCTTTTTGCATTTCTTTTTCTTCCAGATGGTTTTGATCACCACTTCCTGTACAATGTTATGAAACTCCATCCATAGTTCTTCAGGAACTCTATCAGATTTAATCCCTTGTATCTCTTTGTTATTTCCACTGTATAATCATTAGAGATTTGATTTAGGCCATATCTAAATGATCAAGTGGTTTTCCCTACTTTCTTCAATTTAACCGTGAATTTGGCAGTAAGGAGTTCATGATCTGAGCCACAGTCAGCTCCCAGTGTTGCTTTTGCTGACTATATAGAGCCTGTCCATCTTCATCTGCAAAGAATACAATCAATTTGATTTCAGTATTGACCATCTGGTGATGTCAATGTGTATAGTTATTTCTTGTGTTGTTGGAAGAGGGTGCTTGCTATGACCAGTGTGTTCTTTTGATGAAACTGTTAGCCTTTGCCCTGCTTCATTTTGTACTCCAAGGCCAAACTTAGCTGTTACTCCAGGTTTCTCTTGACTTCCTACTTTTGCATTCCAGTCTTCTGTGATAAAAAGGAAATCTTTTCTGTTGTTAGTTATAGAAGATCTTGTAGGTCTTCATAGAACTGTTCAACTTCAGCTTCTTTAGCATTTATGGTTGGGGCATAAACTTGGATTATCGTGGTATTCAATGGTTTGCCCTGGAAACGAACAGAGATCATTCTGTCGTTTTTGAGATTGCATCCAAGTACTGCATTTCGGACTCTTTTGTTGACCATGATGGCCATTCCATTTCTTCTGAGGGATTCCTTCCTGCAGTAGTAGATATAATGGTCATCTGAGTTAAATTCACCCATTCCAGTCCATTTCAGTTCGCTGATTCCTAGAATGTCTACATTCACTCTTGCCATCTCTTGTTTGACCACTTCCAATTTGCCTTGATTCATGGACCTGACATTCCAGGTTCCAAAGCAATATTGCTCTTTACAGCATCGGACCTTGCTTCTATCACCAGTCACATCCACAGCTGGGTATTGTTTTTGCTTTGGCTCCATCCCTTCATTCTTTCTGGAGTTATTTCTCCACTGATCTCCAGTAGCATATTGGGCACCTACTGACCTGGGGAGTTTCTCTTTCAGTATCCTATCATTTTGCCTTTTCATACTGTTCATGGGGTTCTCAAGGCAAGAATACTGAAGTGGTTTGCCATTCCTTTCTCCAGTGGACCACATTCTGTCAGATCTCTCCACCATGACTCGCCCATCTTGGATTGCCAAATTCAGACTTAAATTGAAGAAAGTGGGGAAAACAATTAGACCATTCAGGTATGACCTAAATCAAATCCCTTATGATTATACAGTGGAAGTGAGAAATAGATTTAAGGGACTAGATCTGATAGATAGAGTGCCTGATGAACTATGGAATGAGGTTCCTGACATTGTACAGAAGACAGGGATCAAGACCATCCCCATGAAAAAGAAATGCAAAAAAGCAAAATGGCTGTCTGGGGAGGCCTTACAAATAGCTGTGAAAAGAAGAGAAGTGAAAAGCAAAGGATAAAAGGAAAGATATAAACATCTGAATGCAGAGTTCCAAAGAATAGCAAGAAGAGATAAGAAAGCCTTCTTCAGCGATCAATGCAAAGAAATAGAGGAAAACAACAGAATGGGAAAGACTAGGGATTTCTTCAAGAAAATCAGAGATACCAAAGGAACATTTCATATAAAGATAGGCTCAATAAAGGACAGAAATGGTATGGACCTAACAAAAGTGGAAGATATTAAGAAGACATGGCAAGAATACACAGAAGAACTGTACAAAAAATATCTTCATGACCCAGATAATCACGATGGTGTGATCACTGACCTAGAGCCAGACATCCTGGAATGTGAAGTCAAGTGGGCCTTAGAAAGCATCACTATGAACAAAGCTAGTGGAGGTGATGGAATTCCATTTGAGCTATTCCAAATCCTGAAAGATGATGCTGTGAAAGTACTGCACTCAATATGCCAGCAAATTTGGAAAACTCAGCAGTGGCCACAGGACTGGAAAAGGGCAGTTTTCATTCCAATCCCAAAGAAAGGCAATGCCAAAGAATGCTCAAACCAGCACACAATTGCACTCATCTCACACACTGGTAAAGTAATGCTCAAAATTCTCCAAGCCAGGCTTCAGCAATATGTGAACAGTGAACTTCCTGATGTTCAAGCTGGTCTTAGAAAAGGCAGAGGAACCAGAGATCAAATTGCCAACATCTGCTGGATCACGGAAAAAGCAAGAGAGTTCCAGAAAAGCATCTATTTCTGCTTTATTGACTATGCCAAAGCCTTTGACTGTGTGGATCACAAAACACTGTGGAAAATTCTGAAAGAGATGGGAATCCCAGACCACGTGACCTGCCTCTTGAGAAATTTGTATGCAGGTCAGGAATCAACAGTTAGAACTGGATATGGAACAACAGACTTGTTCCAAATAGGAAAAGGAGTTCGTCAAGGCTGTATATTGTCACCCTGCTTATTTAACTTATATACAGAGTACATCATGAGAAATGCTGGACTGGAAGAAACACAAGCTGGAATCAAGATTTCTGGGAGAAATATCAATAACCTCATATATGCAGATGACACCACCGTTATGGCAGAAAGTGAAGAGGAACTCAAAAGCCTCTTGATGAAAGTGAAAGTGGAGAGTGAAAAAGTTGGCTTAAAGCTCAACATTCAGAAAATGAAGATCATGGCATCTGGTCCCATCACTTCATGGGAAATAGATGGGGAAACAGTGTCAGACTTTATTTTGGGGGGGGCTCCAAAATCACTGCAGATGGCGACTGCAGCCATGAAATTAAAAGACGCTTATTCCTTGGAAGGAAAGTTATGACCAACCTAGATAGCATATTCAAAAGCAGAGACGTTACTTTGCCAACAAAGGTTCGTCTAGTCAAGGCTATGGTTGTTCCTGTGGTCATGTATGGATGTGAGAGTTGGACTGTGAAGAAGGCTGAGTGCTGAAGAATTGACGCTTTTGAACTGTGGTGCTTGAGAAGACTCTTGAGAGTCCCTTGGACTGCAAGGAGATCCAACCAGTCCATTCTGAAGGAGATTAGCCCTGGGATTTCTTTGGAAGGAATGATGCTAAAGCTGAAACTCCAGTACTTTGGCCACCTGATGCAAAGAGTTGACTCATTGGAAAAGACTCTGATGCTGGGAGGAATTGGGGGCAGGAGGAGAAGGGGACGACAGAGGATAAGACGGCTGGATGGAATCACTGACTCTATGTAAGTGAGTCTGAGTTAACTCCAGGAGATGGTGATGGACAGGGAGGCCTGGCGTGCTGTGATTCATGGGGTCACAAAGAGTCGGACATGACTGAGCTACTGATCTGAATCTAATCTCTGAATCTGAGGCTAACTTTGTTGCACTTATGAACAACGTGGATTTATGAACTTCCATCTCAGAAGGGAACTCAGAACTCAGTTCCTATGTAGGGGACCTACTGTACTTGTTCATTTTCCTCCAATGGCAACATTTTGAAAAACTATAACACTTACATTACACATCCAGCTATGGACATTGATACAATCCATTAATCATATTTAGATTTACTCATATTCATTTTGCTTGTGTGTGTGAATCTATATAATTTATTACTTATGAGATACTGTGTCCATCACTATTGTCCAGACACTAAAATGTCTGGACTAGTACCACCTGGAGTCTTCTTATCTTTTTAACCACACTCACTTTCCTTCCCTTCCCTCTGCCGCAATCCTTGTTTACAATACTATATTCCTTTATCATGATTTCAATGTCAGTGGAATCAGTAGTGAAGACTCTTCTCTCATTTTGATATTAGTAATCTATGTCTTCTCCCTCTTTTTTATCTTTGTTAGCCAGGCAGATGTTCATTAACTTTTTGATTATTTCAATGAACGACCTCTGGTTTTGTGACTTTTCTCTATTGTTTTCTTGTTTTTGATGCCCTTGTTTCTTTTCCCATTTTTATTATTTTCTTCTGTTTGCTTTAGGTTTAATTTATTCATCTTTCTCTGGTTTTTGAAGGTGGAAGCTTAATTTTTTATACCTTTCTTCTTTTCTTATAAATGTATTTAATTTATAAAGGAATTTAATTATAAATTAATTAATTTATAAATACATTCAATATAATTAATGTATTTAATTATAAAGGAAATTCTATAAATTTCCTTTAAATCAATGATTCATCTACACCTCATACATTTTGCATGTTGTATTTTCATTTCTATCTGATTCAAAATCTATTTTAAAGTTACTCTTGAAACTTCATTGATTCATAGATCACATAGAAGTGTCTCACTTAATTTTCAAAATTTGGGGATTTCTCCAACTATCTTTCTGTTACTTATTTCTATTTTAATTCCACTGTGATCAGAGAACATACTTTGTACTTTGTCTATTCTTTTAAACTTGTTCAAGTATGTTTATGGCCCAGAATGTGATCTATCTTGATTAATGTTCCATGTGAACTTGGCAAGAATGTATATTATGCTGTTGATAAAGTATTCCATAATGTCAATTAGATCATATTGATTGATAGTGCCTTGCAGATCATCTATATCCTTATTAAGTTTCTGCCTGCTTTATCTATCAATTCTATCAACTGATAGAGAGGTATTGAATTCCCCAACTACAGCCCTTGGATTCATCTATCTCTCTTTGCAGTTCTATCCATTTTTACCTCATGTATTTAGTGCTTAGCTGTTAGGTATGCACACATTAAGAATTATGTCTCCTCAGAAAACTGACTTCTTTATAATCATGTAATGCCCCTCATTGGAGAGGCAATGGCACTCCACTCCAGTACTCTTGCCTGGAGAATCCCAGGGACGGGGGACCCTGGTGGGCTGCCATCTATGGGGTCGCACAGAGTCAGACTTAGCAGCAGCAATGCCCCTCATTACCCCTGATAATTGTCCTTGCTCTGAATTTTACTTTGCAATTAATAGTGCTACTCCAGTTTTCTTTTGAATAGAGTTAATATGTCATATCTTTTTCAATCCTCTTAACCCATATGAGTCTTTATATTTAAAGTGCTTTTATTTTAAGCAGCAAGTAATTCTCATTTTTTGATCCACTCTGACAATCTGTTTTCAAATTGCTGTGTTTAGACCATGCATATCTAAAGTTATAAGTGATATAGTTAGCTTAATATCTAACTTTTTAAACTGTTTTCCTTTTGTCTTTTTAACCTCTTTTTATGTCCTGTTTGGTTTTAATTGGGCATTTTACATGATTACATTTTAATCCCGTCTCTTATAGTATTGCTTAAAATTCTTTTAAAATATAGTAGTTAGTCCATAGTTTCCACTATACAAAAAGTTTAATCTCTTGCTATTATGACAAGTCAGTCACAGATCAGATTGAGGAGCTGAAGACTGGCTACTGCTTTCCTACCCATCTCTCTTATTCTGAGATTAAGCCTGAAGAAGTAGCCCTTACACGGTCGATACTGGTTTCACGACAGAGGCAATTAGGAAGCAATAAGGATAAATTATGTTAGCTCTTAGAGTTTCTGCTCAGACATGGAATGCATACATGGCCAAGTCTAACATAAATAGGGGGGAAAGTTTTCCTCCTCTCACTAGGATGGCACTCCACCTCATTTGGAAGCCAGTGAGGGTACAGAGTCTTTTTACAAGGAAAGTAGAGAATAGCAGACACAATAACTCTTCTAAAATCATTGTCAGGTCAAACATCTCTCTAATACCTCTAACATCTCATTATTGACATCTGTTGATTGATTTTTTTGTTCAGTTTGAGGTCTTCATGTTTCTTGGCATGATGAGTGATTTATTCCTTGAAAGTTGAACATTTGGATACTGAACATTTGTATTATGAGAATCTGGACCTAGTAGAGTTGTGACTCCCCACCGGGCTTCCTCTGACACCATGGGGTGGGGGCTTTGTTTGCCCCTGGTGGCGGTTAAAGTCCTGACTCACAATGACACCATTTCTTCAGTTGGTGGGGAGGAAGCAAGGTGATGTCTTACTACATGTGAGTAGAAGGCCAGGTTCTTCATGTGGTTTCCATGGACACTGCAGTGCTGGTGGGCATTCGTTACTGCCCAGCCCAGTGGGGATGGCAGTTTTGGCTCTGACATTACCCAGACTCGGAAAGGGGAACCTCATTACTCTCTGACCAGAGTAAAGCTGACTCCCTACTCAGGTGTGACAACAGGTTTTTTGTGGTGTCTGTTTTCAGTTTGGGGTTGTTTTATAGCAGTCTCTGTGTTCCTAGGCTGCCCCTCCCCTGGTCTGTTGGCAGAGAGATCAGTTTTTGTCAGGTCCTCCTTTCTCCATGCTTGTTGCTATTTCAAGATTGCTGTTTTCTCTGGCATTCCGTCTGGAATATGTGAGGCAGAGGCCCAGAAAACTCCTTATGTGTCCTTCCTTTGTACCAAGGTCCTTGATTGGCCTGCCGCCTCTCTACCTTTCAGAATAGACTTATTTATTTCATATTTAAATATCATATATGGAACGAGTCTCCAGTCCACCTTCGATGCACGATACTGGATGCTTGGGGCTGGTGCACTGGGACGATCCAGAGGGACGGTATGGGGAGGGAGGAGGGAGGAGGGTTCAGGATGGGGAACACATGTTTACCTGTGGCAGATTCATTTCAATATTTGGCAAAACCAATACAATATTGTAAAGTTTAAAGATAAAATAAAATTAAAAAAATAATAATAAAGTCCAGTTATTTTAGCTGTGCTCAATGGGAAGAATAGGGAAAAGTCTGTCTACTCCATCTTCATTAAAATGAAAGTCCCTGGAGGAGATACTTCTGTGTTGAGTTTGATTTTTGTCTTTTGTTGAATTGTTTGTTTACAATGAGCATGCATTGCCTTGACAATTAAACAAAGCACATGCTTGTAATTGTCCTCTCCCTTATCTCCAAAACACCTTTGTTCATCAAGATATTTGCTATTTTTCCACTGAGTACAACCCTATGAATTGTATCCTTCTGGGAAATGAAAGCAAAGCTATCCTGTCTGTGGTTTTTGCTATTTGGAACAGAAGACATCCCAAGATATTATTTTCCATCTTTAATTACAGAATTATAATTGAACATTTTAATTAAAATTCAACCTTCCTTAGCAAATGCCAACCATGGCTGGAAGTGAACATCTTCCAGAGCAGTGTGGTGAACTTTTTTCCTTCTCTAACAGTTCTGTCAACATCTGTCTTCACCTTGGTTTTATCTGCATGGCCATATGGAACACAGACCCCTCTCTCAACATTCATTAACTTCAGGGCATTCTGAATTGTTATCTGCCAGACTAAATTCAAAGAAGCAAATGGACTTAACCCTTAAATACACCACCACCCATGGAAAATAATATCATGATGTGTGTGTGTCTCTGTGTGTGTGTGTATGTTCAGCAGCAAATCAACAATATCATTGTTATTATTTTGTGGGTAATTTGTGGGAGCTACTGTCAGGAAGTTTGCAGATTAATGGGCAGGAGATGGCAGATTATAACCTCTACAATGGGGCCCTAAGGTTTAAGGCACCCCTAAGCCAAAAGGATACCCCAAGGAGAGAAAATTGAAGAAACATACTACCCCGAATAATAATCCTTGAGTATAGAGGCCAGATCTTATAATGGGCTATCTTCTAAGATGTCTATCAATGAGCTGTAACTTCTAGAAGAGGCTCAGTAATTTTTCCATATCTCATTTGACACCTAAGCTCTATTCATTTGTCTACAGTTGGCCACCATGTTCTACTTGCACAAAGTTATATACACAGTAGGAGGTACAGAGGCATTTTAGAAATGTTCTGAGATAAACACTACCAGTTGGAAAGAATATATATCTATGTGTGCTAGAACAGGGTGTTGAGGGTGCAGAGGGTAAAACAGAGGTATTTATGCCATTCTCATGAAGGCTTTTTCCTATTAAACATAAGATCACAAGCAATTTAAGCAAGACACAAGGCCTAGGGATACCAAATGGGTAGATAATCAATCTCCAGCAAGCTGGCCTACTATACAAGTAACCATAGGATTTGGAAAACTCTCAGCTGAGGGTACCCAGGTGCCCATTCTGCATGTTCATCAGTTTCTCTTTTACAACAAAACACTGGCACACAAAGCAAACCAGGAATTAAATTGGGGTTATTTTCACAGGATCCCTGTCATGCATCCAATGCTGCACTTAATTTAGTAAGTAAAGATAAAGATAAAAAATAAGGTAAAGTACCCCTTGCCTTGGTGTATATGCTAGATTATAATAGTAAAAGTCAGTCTTCATCCTCCAAGTCAGTGTCTAACAGGGGACATTTTTCAAGACTTGTTGATCGTTGTGGAGGCTGAAGTGGAAGTTTCCACTGCCTCATTGATTTCCCTCAGACCTTGGTTTCTCTATTGGTCAAAGGTTTCCTAGAAAGTAGATAGTGCTGATGGTGAAGAGTGTGGTGGAGAGGTTGGGCTCAGTGACTCTAGTGAAGCTGGTGAATCCTAAGTTGCAATAAGGTGACAAAGACAGCAATCTTTGGAGGAAGTGGAGAATGTCACAAATGGTAGTTGTATTAATATCTTGACCAGAGGGCAGTGTTACCGTTTGGAGCAGATGCCTAACAACATATTGTTGGTGCTATCTGTGGAGCATCCATAGCTATGATGAGTGTGGTATCCAATAGTCAACAATAGGCAAAGCAGTGCTGTCAGAGGCAGCATGCCACACTAACCCTCTTAACAATATTTACAGGGTTTAAGATGTGTACTGGATTCATCTCTGCAAAATAAAGATGTGCCCTATAAATTTCTAGTTTTTTCTTTGTTGTTCTCGCCACTCAAGGAAATCTATAGCTGTTATGACTATTATTGTCAATATTGTTCTAAGCCTATTTGCCCTGTGCCACACTGGGCTAAATTTGAGCATTCAATAATAGTGCTGTACAAAGATGTGTCCTGCCATCATATAGAGAGTAAATATCCATGTTTTTATTTTAGCTCTATGTCCAGTGTTGATAGGCTTCCAGGTGGAGTGAGTGAGTGAAAGTCACTCAGTCGTGTCTGACTCTTTGCGACTATACAGTCCATGTAATTCTCCAGGCCAGAATACTGGAGTGGGGAGCCATTCCCTTCTCCAGGGGATCTTCCCAACCCAGGGATTGAATCCAGGTCTCCTGCATACAGGCAAATTCTTTACCAGCTGAGCCACAAGAGAAGCCCTCAGTGGTGCTAGTGGTAAAAAAAAAAAACCTGCCTGCCAGTCCTGGAGACATAAGAGATGTTTGTTCGATCGCTGAGTCAGGAAGATCTCCTGGAGGATGTCATGACAACCTGTTGGGGGCCAGAGTGAGGCACTCTGCCCGTGGCAAAGGTCATGAGGAAGGAGGCTCGACATATGCAAAGGCGGGATCGAGCCTCAGGAGTCCCCCTGGAAATCCTCGAGCATCTACCCCCATAACCAGAGCCTGCCTACTTTACTACTTTGTGCTCTCACCTACACCTCTGACTTTACAGGGGGCTGTCCCCCACCACCTCTTTCAGAGATGGAGTTAACTTAGAGCTCCAGTTAATAAAAACTCCTGGGCGTGACAAGAGTGTTTTAACCTACAAACTCCTCTGAAGGTTCTCTAGCCTGCCTGACAGGCTTGTCGGGCCACATGTGATTGCTCACAGCCTCCCAACCGTGAGAGGCACGAGATGCTTTAAACCTTCTAAAAACAGGTTCCTTAGAAAAGTTAGAAAACCATTAGTATAGGTATAATGGGCTGATTAGAAATTGTATTGGTGAAGGGTTTTTCATTTGTTGAGCCAATGTTTGTTGCTAAGTCTCCATATCCCCTGCCCTTACACACATTAATGAATATATAGAAGAAATAAGTATTAACCTTTGATATTAATCACGTTAGACCTTAGGCTAAGTAAATTCTTTCCTTAACTAAAACCCACTATACCCTCACCCTATAGGAATGTAACTTTATTTGGGTGGCATCTGTTTTAAGAATAATCACCCCTGGAGAAATAAATGTCCTGGTTGACTGACCGCTGTCACAAGGAGAGGGTCATAAATTGTCAGCAGGCCCCCTGGCCAGAAGATGATGTAACACCCCTAAGACCTCTGTATACATTTGTATGAAGCACCTGACTTTGATAAAAGTCAGGACTGCTGACCCCGCGTGACTTTTGCATAACATCTCAGTGTATAAAAGTAGACCATGGAAAATAAAGAATAGGGATCAGTTTCTCGAAATACTGGTCTCCCCACGTCGCTCTCTCTCTCACTCTGGCTGAGTCTCCATCTGAAGTGCGGAACCCGCCATGCTTACTAATTATGCCTGGGCTTCTAAGATCCGACTGGGGAGGCCTCAGTGTCTCCTCTCCTTCGGGAGAATGGAAGGACGCCTGCGGCCTACATAAGTGGTGCAAACTTCTTGTCTTGAAGTTTTATTGTTCTCCCACGTAAACCAAGCTACTCTGCCTCTTTTCTCCACTGAATTCTCCTACTGAGCTATCCTCATTCTATTACTCTTTACATCTCTAATTAATATCTAATTGAAGCTATTGTATCCTGATCCTCGCCGACGCTGTCCCCGCTTCGAACTCCCTGGATCAGTTGGGGCTGGACCCCAGCAACAATCCACTCTAGTATACTTGCCTGGAGAACCCCATGGACAGAGGAACCTGGCAGGCTACAGTCCATAGAGTCACAAAGAGTCAGATACGACTGCAGTGACTTAGCACACACCCAGTGTTGATACAATAGACGATAGTGTTCTTCACACCTGAAAATTTTGTAAAGGGATAATACTATTCTCTTTAATTTAATGTAAAATGCTTTTTTCCTTGGACACCCAGTAGGATTTATTAGTGGCGGGTGCTGTAATTTCACCTATATTATATGCACCTTTTGATTTTTTTTTTTTTTACTTAGCACTTTCCTTCTAACTTAGTGTCTGGAGTGCTACTAGTGATATTTTTTATTTCTGTGAGTGGTTTCAGTATTGATTCTCCAGTTGTTTCACCATTGCCTTACTGCTTCGCATATTGCTTTAGTCCAAGTTTTCATATCTAGATTGTTAGTAAGCAATCTAAGCTTTTGCTCCAGCAAGCCATTACACCTTTCAATTGATCCAGAGGCAGCTGTAGGATAAGTAGTCATGCCACATTATGCCCTATTCTTTGGTCCAATCTTGTATTATTTGCCTGTGAAGTGGGTTTGCTAGTTACATTCTGTAATGACTGAAACACTATAATGGGCAATCCTGATTTCCAATACCCTGATTGTGGATTTTTTTAATCATTTTTCCTGCATGATTAGGGTAATTGTATTCCTGACCATGTGTCTACAATGGTGCCTGCACATACTGTTTAGTCTCAGATATAGGCAAGGGTATTATATAATGAATTTGCATAATTTGGAAAGTTCTCCCAGCTTTGACCTTATCTGGCATTTTAATTAATGACCTCCAACTTTAAACTTTCAACATTTATTTCACATTTCTTTTTTTTATTTTATTGAAATATTGTTGATTCACAATGTGTTGATTTCATCTACACAGCAGATATATACACACACAGGGTAAGTCCCCTACATACAAACCTTCAAGCTGCAAACTTTCAAACATAGAAACATTCTACTACCCAGATATCACTGGATTTTTTCCCCTACTTTTTATTTTGTATTAGTGTATAGCCAATTAACAGTGTGTGATAGTTTCAGGTAAAAGGCAAAGGGACTTAGCCATACATGTACATGTATCCTTTCTCCCCCAAATTTCCCTCCCATCCAGGCTGCCTCATGACATTGAGTAGAGTTCCATGTTCTGTACAGTAGGCCCTTGTTGATTATCCATTTTAAATACAGCAGTGTGTCACAAATTAAGCAGTGTGCTTAATTTGAAATTCAACATATTTGGTAGGTACATAAATGTTTCTTTCTCTAACCACCTTTTAGTGCCATGTACACCAGTAGGACTTTTTTGATGTTGTGCCCATATAATAATTCTGTCAGTATATCTACCCTTTCCTGGTTTATCTCCTATTTTTCCTTTGGTTTATGCATATTTTCAACAGTCTCCTTTTTACCTAAGAATCATGGTTTGTTGTTGTTGTTGTTTAATAAATCTTATTTTCCTGTGTTTCTGGTACCTGTGAAAACTGAAAATTGTTAGTTGTTCAGTCATGTCTGACTCTTTGCAGCACCATGGACTGTAGCCCACCAGGCTCTTCTGTCCATGGAATTCTCTAGACAAGAATACTGGAGTGGATAGTCATTCCCTTCTCCAAGGGATCTTCCCAACCTAGGGACAGAACCCAGGTCTCCTGCATTGCAGGCAGATTCTTTACTGTCTGAGCCACCTCTAAATACTGGAAATCATGTCATTCTGTCTTCTGTGGGTGCAGCTTTTAGGATGACCTTTATAACTTTTTCTGTTGCTTCCAGATATAGCAGAGATGGCATCTGTCCCCTGTTATAAATCATAGTCAATAGTCCTAATTTCATTATTATATTAAGAGTTTCCCCTGCTGTTTCTCATTAAGATGCTTTAAGAGATAACATATTATGTATGGGTCTTGTAAATCTCCAGGCTACTACGCACAAAGATTTTTGTAAATTAGTACAGTGTTCTCCAAATATTCTAAGGTGTTGATTAAATTTCAAGTCAGTGGTGACTAGTTTGAGTTGTAGAATCTCTGCCAGGTGATCTGCTTCTTGAGACTGCTGCCTGCATGGCCACCTCACCCAGGTAGGAGCCCCAAAATCTGCAGAGAGCTATTTAGATCAACAAAGGGTGACCTTGCCCAGAACCAACACTCCGAACAAGCCCTCACCAACTCTTGTTATATAAAGCCTAAATTGAAGAAAGTGGGGAAAACCACTAGACCATTCAGGTATGACCTAAATCAAATCCCTTATGACTATACAGTGGAAGTGAGAAATAGATTTAAGAGACTAGATCTGATAGACAGAGTTCTGATGAACTATGGACAGAAGTTCATGACACTGTACAGGAGACAGGGATCAAAACCATCCCCAAGAAAAATAAATGCAAAAAAGCAAAATGGCTGTCTGAGGAGGCCTTACAGATAGCTGTGAAAAGAAGAGAAGTGAAAAGCAAAGGACAAAAGGAAAGATATACCCATTTGAATGCAGAGTTTCAAAGAATAGCAAGGAGAGATAAGAAAGCCTTCCTCAGTGATCAATGCAAAGAAATAGAGGAAAACAATAGAATCAGAAACTCTAGAGATCTCTTCAAGAAAATTAGAGGTACCAAGGGAACATTTCATGCAAAGATGGGCTCAATAAAGGACAGAAATGGTATGGACCTAACAAAAGCAGAAGATATTAAGAAGAGGTGGCAAAAATACACAGAACTGTTCAAAAATTATCTTCATGACCCAGATAATCACGATGGTGTGATCACTGACCTAGAGTCAGACATCCTGGAATGTGAAGTCAAGTGGGCCTTAGGAAGCACCACTACAAACAAAGCTAGTGGAGGTGATGGAATTCCAGTTGAGCTATTTCAAATCCTGAAAGATGATGCTGTGAAAGTGCTGCACTCAATATGCCAGCAAATTTGGAAAACTCAGCCATGGCCACAAGGCTGGAAAAGGTCAGTTTTCATTCCAATCCCAAAGAAAGGCAATGCCAAAGAATGCTCAAACTACTGCACAATTACACTAATCTCACATGCTAGTAAAGTAATGCTCAAAATTCTCCAAGCCAGGCTTCAGCAATATGTGAACCGTGAACTTCCTGATCTTCAAGCTGGTTTTAGAAAAGGCAGAGGAACCAGAGACCAAATTGCCAACATCTGCTGGATCACAGAAAAAGGAAGAGAGTTCCAGAAAAACATCTATTTCTCTTTTATTGATTATGCCAAAGCCTTTGACTGTGTGGATCACAATAAACTGTGGAAAATTCTGAAAGGGATGGGAATAGCAGACCACCCGACCTGCCTCTTGAGAAACCTATATGCAGGTCAGGAAGCAACAGTTAGAACTGGACATGGAACAACAGACTGGTTCAAAATAGGAAAAGGAGTACGTCAAGGTTGTATACTGTCACCCTTCTTATTTAACTTATACGCAGGGTACATTATGAGAAACACTGGGCTGGAGGAAGCACAGGCTGGAATAAAGATTGCTGGGAGAAAGATCAATAACCTCAGATATGCAGATGACACCACCGTTATGGCAGAAAGTGAAGAAGAACTAAAAAGCCTCTTGATTAAAGTGAAAGTGGAGAGTGAAAAATTTGGCTTAAAGCTCAATATTCAGAAAACTAAGATCATGGCATCTAGTCCCATCACTTCATGGGAAATAGATGGGGAAACAGTGGAAACAGTGGCTGACTTTATTTTTCTGGGGTCCAAGATCGCTGCAGATGGTTTCTGCAGCCATGAAATTAAAAGACATGTACTCCTTGGAAGGGAACTTATGTCCAACCTAGACAGCATATTAAAAAGCAGAGACATTACTTTGTCAACAATGGTCTATCTAGTCAAGGCTATGGTTTTTCCAGAAGTCATGTATGCATGTGAGAGTTGGACTATAAAGAAAGCTGAGTGCAGAAGAATTAATGCTTTTGAACTGTGGTGTTGGAGAAGACTCTTGAGAGTGCCTTGGACTGCAAGGAGATCCAACGAGTCCATCCTAAAGGAGATTAGTCCTGAATATTCATTGGTAGGACTGATGTTGAAGCTGAAATTCCAATACTTTGGCCACATCATGCGAAGAGCTGATTCATTTGAAAAGACTCTGATGCTGGCAAAGATTGAGGGCAGAAGGAGAAAGGGATGGTTGGATGGCATCACCAACTCAATGGACATAAGTTTGGGTAGACTCCTGGAGTTGATGATGGACAGGGAGGCCTGGCGTGCTGCGATTCATGGGGTCACAAAGAATCGGACACTACTGAGCAACTGAACTGAACTGAAACCTCAATAGCGCAGTTGCTCTTCTGCATGTTCTCATCACAATCCCCCAACAGTACATGTGGACAGCTGAACTGAGTACTTACCAAGGACAAAATCCTGGTACAGCTTCCACCATGTAAACAACTTCATTCTGAGATTAAAACAAGTGGGTTGGAAATCATAACAAGCCACTACACAACACAGGGTGACTGGAGTTCACAGGGAGTGATCCTCTGGCTCACTGTATACATAAGATATATATATATATAAATAGATAACTATATATATGTGTGTATATATATATATATAATAGATAGCTATGCATATAATTAAATAACTAATAAGGACCCACTGTATAGCACAGGGAACTCTACTCAATACTTTATAATGGCCTATATGGGAAAAGAGTCTGAAAAGAATGGAGATGCATATATATGTAGCTGATTCACTTTGCTGTAGAGAAGAAACTGACAGTACATTGTAAATCAACTACACTCCAATAAAAATTAATTTAAAAAAATAAATAAAGGCAAAGGGTGACCCTGGTCTGGTGCCAGGGTGACAAAAGCCATCAGCAACCAGCGTTCCCAGGTAGACTCCCATTCAGACTGTCTCCAGCAAAATGGTTCTTTGACTCCTGAGTTTGGAAAGTAAGGTGAGGCTCCTGTGGCTGCTGAGGTCTTGGACCCTGGCAGGCCCAGGTCTGTGAGTCCAGCCTGTACATTGCCCACAGGTGGTCCAGAAGAGCACCCAGTCCTGTGCAACTGCCCTGAGCTCTCTGGAACCTGCCTGGCCTATCCAGTCCAGCTATGGTCTGTGGGGTCAGAATCCATGTGGTCACATTTGGGAGTCATCCTGGGGTGATACCACCCACTGCTGTTGCACCCATCTCATCCTTATCTTGGGAGGCTAAACATAGGCAGAATCAGGCTCCCCACTGTCCTACCCAATTTGGGGTCATGGGCTCCAGCAGGCAAGTCCTCAAATGAGCTCTTTAGCATTCTTGTCTGGTTCCTTTAGTTGCTTCTGGTTCCCGTGACATCAGGAAGGTCCTGCAATGTGTTTTCAAGTCTTAGTTGTCGCCATTTCTACTTTCTCCTGAGATTCCCTCTGTTCATCTCTCTTCCCACCTCCTTGCTGGTGTCCAGCTGGATCCCCACTCTGGTACAATGAGCAGGAGATTCAAGGAGCCTCTTATGAGGTATAGTCCAGCCAAGCTCCTGTGAATCCTTGAAATGCATTTCCTTCCAGTGTGTGAGTGCTAACTCAATTATGTCACGTCCGACTCTTTGAGACTCCATGGACTATATAGCCCACCAGGTTTCTCTGTCTATGGGATTCTCCAGGCAAGAATACTGCAGTGGGTTGCCATTTCCATCTCCATAATTCTAATTCCTATGTGACATTAATTCTTCTAGAATGCTTTCTTTCAGTTGGGCATTCTGCTTATTAAACATGTATTTTAAAACAGAATGACTGGAGGAAATCCAATTTCATTGCATAGAGTCATAGAGTTTACTTTTTGAGTGGAATGTTTTTTTGTTTTTTGTTTTTTTTCCTGCCTTCACTTTTATCTAGTTTCTTATAGAAAATCAGTATCATACAGTGGCCTCTAACACAGTATAGGGAAGAGTGTATTTTTATTTTTTTAATGAAAGTACTTAGGCTGAAAATGTTTGCATAACAAATGTGGTTGACCATCACCCAGAACTGATCTCTCGTTTTGTAAGAGATTTTATTTGATTACTCTAGTTTATTCATGGAGATAACGTAGAAGTGAGAGAAATTCTAAAATGTTGTGCTTTAGAGTGTCATCTACTTTCACTAGGAAGAATGCAAAATGTTTCCCACTATGTGCCCTGGAAGCTTCTTTTCTGCTTCAGGACAGCCATGCCAGGGTAACACAGCACTGATGGTGAGTCCTGGAGCATGAAAGGTCCCTGCAGTGGTCCCAGCAACTATGGATGTTCAGCATTAGATGTTCTGAAACACCTGCCTCTGCAGTGTGCTTGGAATTTCTGGTGTACTAGGACTATTTTCACACTCTTAAGTGAAATTAATTTATCACACACATATTTAACAATCTTATTTTTAAAAGAGAGATGGAAAATTGGGACCTAACTGTTTTAATTTACATTTTCCTAGTGACTAGTGAGGATGAGAATTTTCATGGGATTATTAGCCATGTGTTAGTCCTGCTGGAAACACTTGTCCATTTTTCAAATGCATTTATTGACTTTTTCTTGTCATTTTAAGAACTTTGAGGGAACTGGGTCCCAGCACAACAGGAAGTCTTCTTATAAGTAGAAGATATATTAGATAGAATAACAGTCCCCACAGGCCCTACACCCTGGAACCAGTGATAAGTTATGTGGTGACCCCGTGGACTGCAGCCCACCAGGCTCCCCTGTCCATGGGATTTCCAAAGCAAGAATATTGGAGTGGGTTGCCATTTTCTTCTCCAGGGGATCTTCCCAACTCAGGGATCAAGCCTGTGTATCCTACATTGCAGGGGAATTCTTTACCACTGAGCCACCTGGGAAGCCCCTGTAAGAGTTACACTTGGGCAAATATTTCTATCTTTGAAGATGGATCAAGGAATGTAAGAGCCCTCTAAAAGCTGGGAATGGCGAGAAAACTGATTCTCCCCTAGAGCTGCCCAAAGAGAAGCAGCCCAGTGAGATCCATGACATACTTCTGACTGCCAGAACTGTGAGATTATAAACTTGTGTTGTTTTAAACCACTAAATGTATATAATTTGTTACAGCAGAGAAATGAAGCTAATATGCAGGATGTGGGTGTGTGTGTGTGTGTTAAGTTGCTTCAGTCATGTCTGACTCTTTACGACTCCATGGACCATACCCCACCAAGCTCCTCTGTCTGTGGAATTCTCTGGGTAAAAATACTGGAGTGGGTTGCCATGCCCTCCTCCAGGGGGTCTTCCTGACCCATGGATCAGACTGAAGGAGAAGTTGGGCTCTGATGTGGTAATGACAAAGGCCTCAGCCAGTCCTACAGGGAACCCTGCTTCTAAGACAGCTGTGTGGAGCCTGACAAGCAGGGAAAGCCTTGATAGCCCTGCACAATTAGTCACTGGGAGCAGTCCACTGGGAGCACCCCTTGGGAGGTGTTACTGAAAGGTGCAGCCTCCCAGCTGCAGGGAGAATAAAGCTTCTATCCTGAAGAGGAATCTCCTGAAACACTCACTGCACATTAACTAGGAAAAGTTTGATGGAAATGTCCATTGCAAATTTTATGTCACCTTTGGGACACAGAAGTCAAACAATTATACTTCATAAAAGAAATATTAAACAGCAAGTACTTAGTAGCTAGTCTGGCTTCCCTGGTGGCTCAGATGGTAAAGAATCCACCCACAATGCAGGAGACCTGGGCTCAGTCCCTGGGTTGGGAAGATCTCCTGGAGAAGGGCATGGCAACCCACTCCAATATTCTTGCCTGAAGAATCCCATGGACAGAGGAGCCTGGCGTGCTACAGTCCATGGGGTCGCAAAGAGTCAGACACGACTGAATGACTAAGCACAGCACACAGCACATTTAGCAGCTGTGTGAGCTTGGACATGTTACTTTTCCTCTCTATGCCTCCATTTCCTCCCATCTAAAATGAGGATAATACTACCTGCCTCTTAAAATTTCTTTGAGGAATAAAAAATATATTAATATCTTTAAGGCATTTAAAAAAAAATCTTATCAGTTGGTAAATCCTCTTTACTATTTTCCTGGGCTACTTGGGCCTTTCAAAACAATGCTTCTAAACTTTCAAATGCTTATTCTTGTCAAATGTGCACATTGTGTTATGAGCAAAAGACTCTCAGAACTTAGAGGACTTCTATTCCTGGATCAGGAAGAACCCCTGGAGAAGGGAATGGCTACCCACTCCAGTATTCTGGCCAGGAGAATTCCACAGACTCTATAGTCCATGGGGTCGCAAAGGGTCGGACACGACTGAGCGATTTTCACTTTTTTCATTGTGTATATTATTTTAAATGTAATAATTTAGACAAAATAATTCAATGAGGAAATGAAAGTTTTTTCAACAAATGGTGTTGGAAAAATTGGAAGTTGTCTACAAATAGACACACAAAAAAATATCACCAACACAGGCACCAAGCACTACTTATTGCAAACTAATTCTCATACAAGTATGGTTCACCTCCAGATGTATAAAGAGGTTAAGATGAATGAAATACGGAATTCCCATGGTGTCCCTGTCACATCACGGTGCTAAACAAAGGGCCCTTAGCAATGACCACCGTTGACATTTACATAACTTCTGAAGCTGATAATCTCTGCATTCCATTATGCTGTCTTTGGAATTTCTGCCCAAAATGACAGTACTAGTGGAAAGCAACCAACTCCCAGTTCAAAACCACAGTCTCTGCGGCTCCTGCTAACCTGCTCCTCACTCAGCCCCTCAGCAAGCTCGCCTTGCAGTGAAATGCTCGCCCGCCATTTTGAAAGAGAAATTTCAGATTGTTGTCCCTCATTTTTGTCCTGATGCTTCCCACCCATAGTGAGATGAGGAATTTACTGATAAAGTGAATCCAAACATTTTTTTCTTCCTCTAAGTTTTCCTTTTAGCTGGATGGAAGAAGAGAGAGAGAGAAAGTGGGCAGGTAATATTTAAGTAGCGATCAAGTTTCAGGGAAGTACTTTCATTGGTAAAAACCTGCTCCAGGCAAAGGCTGAGAGCAAGTTAATTTCCTAGGATTTATGATGCTGTATAAAACCTATAGTTGCACATCATGGCTTAATAACTTAATTTTATTTCAGGAAGATATTGTGCATGGTTGGGGAGCTGAAGGCTCACCCCCATGATGAAACAGAAGGGTGGCCCTTCCTGGGAGCCTGCCCCCTGAAGCTGTGTATCATCTATCTCTGCTTAGCTGGAAATGAAAGCTGCCCTAGAAGAAATGAAACAAAATAGACTGACAACACTTGAAACATTTTCCATGCCTTCCATATCTTAATAAAAAAGTTGATTCATTTATTATATTGATATAGTCTCTGTTGATATACAGAATCTCTAAATTTGGGGGTGAGTTGCTGAAGCTACATGACTATGAAGAATTCACTTGAACTTTCTGAGCTTTAGTTTCCTCCTCTGTGTCATCTGAGGAATAATATCCTACCAGTCTTCCTCCCTGAGTTTGTTAGTGCAGTAATGCCCACAAATATTTCTTAGGTATAACTGAGCAACACATACAAAAGATGTCAGCACCACCTCTAGTGGGCAGCTGCTGCCATGGCCCTCGTGATACCTGCCGCTTTATATTCATGTCCTTATGTAATAGCCTCCCCTTGAGTGTAGACTGGACCTAGTGACCCACTTCTAACAAACAGAATAAGGTGGGTGTACTAGTTTCCTAGGGCTGCTGTAGCAAAATGCCACAAATAGGTGAGTTAAAACTATAGAAACTTATTCTTTCACATTTCTGGAGGCTGGGAGTTCTAAATCTAGGTGTCAGCAGGGCCACACTCTCTCTAAAGGCCTAGAGAAGGATGTTTCTTTGTCCCTCCCTATCTTCTAGTGGTTGCCAATAATCTTTGGCATTTCTAGGCTTTTATATGCTTCAGTCCAGCCTCTGTCTCCATTATCATAAAAGGCAAAAAAAGCTTTTTTTGTTGTTATTCTGTGCTTTTCCCTTCTCTGCTTTTGTTTTCCTTATTTTTTTATGAGCTACTTGAACTACATTTTCAACTTTATTTTCATTTATCTCCAGCATCATATGGTATATCTCTTTGTGTAGCTCTTTTCATAGTTGTTCTAGATGTTTCATTCTATGTGTATAACTTACCAAAGTCTGTTGGTGTCAACAGCACTTTACTAGTTTTAATGGAGGGTAGAAACTTTCTCTCTCCTTCTGTCCCATCACTTTCCCCATTTATGATACAATTGTCTTAGACAATTTCTCTACATACAGTGATAATCACATTAACAGTGATACACTTTTGGCTTTCATCATCAGTAATAATTTAGGAAACTAAAGCAAAGTCGGAAATCTATTGCATTTACCCAGTTTTGCTCTTGCCACATTCCTGATGCTCTAGATTCCTTCTTTTATTGTTTCCTTTCTGTTTGCAGTACTTCCTTTATTCAATCTCTAAGGTTCAGTCTGTTAATGGCAATTTATTTTAGGTCTTTTCAATTGTAAATGTGTTTATTTCCCCCTCATTTTTGCAGGATAGTTTTACTGGGTCTTAGAAATCACACTTGAGATATTGTGTTTCTTCCTTTGTCCTTGCTGGTTTCAGATGAGAACCCCTCTGCAGTTCAAACTGTTTCTCTATGGATTCTTTCAAGATTTGTTTCATTGTCTTTAGTTTTAAGAAATTTAACTATAACGTGTTTGGTATACATTTATTTTGATTTATCTTCTTTGGGTTTTTCTCAGTTTTATGAATCTATAGGTTTATGGGTTTTGCCAGATTCGGACATTACAGCCTTTATTTCATCGAATATCTTTTCAGCTTCACTCTCTTTCTCTTCTTCTTCTGGAACTTCAGCAACACAGACATTACATCTTCTGTTATAGTCTCATAGGTTTCTGAGGTTCTGTGCATTTTTTTAAAAGTAGACAGCCCCAATAGATATAATTTCTGTTGTTCTTTTTGGGTAATTTCTACTGTTTTACCTTCAAATTCACTGATTCGTTCTTTCTGTCCAATCCATTTTGCTGTTATAAACATCCAGTGATTTTTTTTTTAATTTTTGTCTTTGTAAATATTTTTGTTGTTGTTCAGTCACTAAGTCATGTCCAACTCTTTGCAATACCATGGACGACAGCATGCCAGGCTTCCCTGTCCTTCCCCATTTCCTGGAGTTTGCTCAAACTAATGTCCATTGAGTCAGTGAAACCATCCAACCATCTCATCCTCTGTCACTCTCTTCTCCTCCTGCCCTCAGTCTTTCACAGCATCAAGATCTTTCCCAATGAGTCAACTCTTTGCATCAGGTAACCAAAGTATTATAATATTATGCCATTCTAAATTTCCATTTGGTTCTTCTTTATATCTTCTATTTCTTTGCTGGGATTTTTCTATTTCTTAGCTGAGATTTTCTGCTTTTTAACTTGTTTCAAAATTGTTTAAATTGCTAGTTGAAGCATTTTTATGATGGCTTTGTAGTATTTCTTACATCACTTGAATATTAAGTTTCTTGGTTATCTTTTTTTCATTCAGTTTGAGATCCTTTGACTGTGGGTCACAACAAACTGTGGAAAATTCATCAAGAGATGGGAATACCAGGCCACCTGACCTGCCTCTTGAGAAATCTGTATGCAGGTCAAGAAGCAACTAACTGGACATGCAACAATAGACTGGTTCCAAATTTGGAAAAGAGTATGTCAAGGCTGTATATTGTCACCCTGCTTATTTAACTTATATGCAAAGTACAATCATGTGAAATGCTGGGCTGGATGAAGCACAAACTGGAATCAAGAGTACCAGGAGAAATATCAATAGCCTCAGATACATACATGACATCACCCTTATGGCAGAAAGTGAAGAAAAAGCACTAAAGAACCTCTTGATAAAAGTGAAAGAGGAGAGTGAAAAAGTTGGCTTAAAACTCAACATTCCCTGGCTGCGATTCATGGGGTCGCAAAGAGTCGGACACAACTGAGCGACTGATCTGATCTGATCTGAAAGTAACTGCAGATAGTGCCTGCAGCCATGAAATTGAAAGACACTTGCTCCTAGAAAGAAAACTAAGACAAACCTAGACAGTATATTAAAAAGCAGAGATATTCCTTTGCCAACAAAAGTACATCTAGTCAAAGTTATGGTTTTTCCAGTACTCATGTATGGATATGAGATTTGGACTATAAAGAAAGCTGAGCACCAAAGAATTGATGTTTTTGAACTGTGGTATTGGAGAAGACTCTTGAGAGTCCCTTGGACTGCAAGGAGATACAACCAGTCCATCCTAAAGATCAGTCCTTGGGTGTTCATTGGAAGAACTGATGTTGAAGCTGAAACTCCAATACTTTGGCCACCTGATGCAAAGAGCTGACATTTGAAAAGACTCTGATGCTGGGAAATATTGGAGGCAGGAGGAGAGGAGATGACAGAGGATGAGATGGTTGGATGGCATCACTGACTCAATGGACATGAGTCTGAGCAAGCTCCAGGAGTTGGTGATGGACAGGGAAGCCTGGTATGCTACCGTCCATGGGGTCACAAAGAGTCGGATATAACTGAGTGACTGAAGTCTAACTCTTGAGATCTTTTTAATTCTAGGGATGGCAAGAGATTAAAATCCAGACATTTTGGAGCATATATTATTTATAAATTAATTAATTAATAAATTAATTAATATGAATAATATTTAATTTTATTAAAATAAAATTATTTTAAATTTTGTTTAAATCATTTTTCAGGCATCTTCCTTTGAGTCTGGTGGTAGGACTTTCCCCACTAGTGCCAGGTGGGGGTCTATGTCTAGGTCCTCAATTTGACCTCCACTGACAGCTGGGGAATGAAGGATCACGTGATTCTGTTGATAAATGTTGTGAGTTCAGGCACCCCACTTGGTCTCTGCTGTACCACACCTTCTCAAGGTGGTAGAGGTACCTTGTTTCTCCCTGAAACCAAAAAGGTAGGGGTTGGCCTTGTTGCTACCGGGTGATTGTGAAAATCCTGACTGTCCACTAGATCTCCCCTGATAACATCTCAACATGGATGAACATTGCAGCCTGGCAAGAGAGGAAGTCCAGGATTCCCACTTGGCTTTTTCTGGTACTCAGGAGTGGGAGAAAGTTTTCTCTGTAGTATTTGGCTAGAGTGGATCAGTTATTATATAAAAGTTTTCCATCTTGCTAGGCTAGACTGTCACTTTCCTTGTTTCTTGGGTGATGAAAGCAAGACTTTCTTGGGGCCATTTTATCTGTGTTCATTGGTGTTTTTGAGATGCCAGCTACTTCAGTTACAAGTCTGGGATGTATGGGGTAAAGTAAAATTTGGGTAATTTGAGAGCATCAATTTCTAGGCAAGTTGATAGGTCTGGGGATCCCTGAGGAGAGAGGGGACTGGTGCTCTGAAGGAGGAGATAGGGGTCTGGAATTCTCAAGGAGGAGGAAAGGACAAACATTTTGTTTGTTTGTTTTCTCTACATTCCTTACTCTTAGTCACATAAAACGTTTCTTTCTTTAAGCCCAGAACTGATGATTACACAACAAACAACTTAGTTTAAACTCTGTACTAGGGATTATATAACAACAATGTATCCTGCCTGAGGACAGTTTCTCCTTCCTGAAAACCTTCTGACTAATCCTGACATCTTAGAATGTATATTATGGGAGGAGGTCCGGTATGATTTTTTATTGTTAAGTTCTAATCCTGTTATCCTAAAACGTAAATTGTGGGAGCGGGTCTGGTAAAATTTTTACAACCTTGAGAAATTATTTTGATTTTTTGTAATAACTAATTTAAAAAGTATATAGTTCCCTTTCTAAAGACTAGCAAGTGGGGCACTCTCTGCCCCCCTTCTAATGTCTATGTCAGAAGATTTCTCTGTCCCTTTTCACTGTAATAAAACTTCTGCCACACAAGAGCCCTGAGTGGTCAAGCCTGGTCTCTGGTCCTGAAGCTAAATCTTCTTTGGAGCTCATGTCCTGAAGCTAAATCTTCTTTGGAGCTCATGAATCCGACATGGTTCACTGTAAGCTTTCAAATTCATCTTTATATTTTTCATGGGTCCTGAGGTCCCTATCTGATATGCAATTTTCTCTCCACCTTTCAGAGTCCCCTTGTATTTTTTAAATATATAATATTCTGAGATTTTCATTGTACTCAGAGGAAGGAAACAGGAAATTTACATATACTCAATCTTCTAGGAAACCAAAGTCCCTCCTTCCAAAATGTTTTTATGCAAAACTAGTTCTGTTCAAATATAAAGATTTGTTCTTTACTATAAAGTATTTGAGATGATTTCAAGTTTTTCAGCAAAATAGCACTCTCTCTCTCTCTCCATATATATGAAAGTGAAGGTTGCTCAGTCTTGCCTGACTCTTTGCGACCCCATGGACAGTCCATGGAATTCTCCAGGACAGAATACTGGAGTGGGTAGCCTTTCCCTTTTCCAGGGGATCTTCCCAACCCAGTGATTGAACCCAGGACTCCTGAATTGCAGGCAGATTCTTCACCAGCTGAGCTATGAGGTAAACCCAAGAATACTAGAGTGGGTAGCCTATCCCTTCTCCAGGGGAATCTTCCCAACCCTGGAAACGAACTGGAGTCTCCTGCACTGCAGGTGGGTTCTTTACCAACTGAGCTATGAGGGAAGCCTCAATATATATATATATATATATATATATATATATCCATTTATAATAAGAAATACATGTTTGGTCTTTGTCTCCATTTCTGGCACAGAGCTCCTAAAATCCTTGGAATTTAAGTGATGAGCATGATAAAAGTATCTTTTGTTATATTCATACAGTGACATTTGGAATACCTTTTGTCACAAGAGGAACCTATTACATAGGTGATTAGAGTGTTGGAAAGGTCAGTCCCATCCCCCTTGACCTCCAGGGAATGGATAGGGCCTGGAGGTTGAATCAGTCACCAATGGCCAATGATTTAGTCTTATCCATGTAATGAAGCCTCCATTAAAAACCCAAAGGGAAAGGATTCAGAGAGTTTCCACATTGGGAGACACATGAGAATGTGGAAAGAATTGCACACCTGGAGAGGGCATGGGAACGCATGTTGCTGCAAAAATAGAAATGAAGTTTTTTCTCTCCTGAAAACAAGGAAAGTAAAGGGAATAATGAACAGGACAGAGAAGAAGCATAAATAGATCTGAAATAGTTAATCAATCCTAGTTTAACTGTTCCAAATCTGTAGTCAAGGGGGTGGAAGAGGATGAGATGGTTTGGTGGCATCACTGACCCAATGGACACGAATTTGAACAAACTCTGGGAGAAAATAGAAAGCAGAAGATCCTGAGGTGCTGCAGTCCATGAGGTCCCAAAGAGTAAGACACCATTTAGCAACTGAACAACAATAACACTCTGTAGTCTGTAACTAGTTTTTCTTTTCACAAAACTAACTTGACACTATGTAAATTACATCCTGAATCTATTACCCCTTGTGTGTGTACATACAAAGTCGCTTCAGTAGTGTCAGACTCTTTTGACCCTATGGACTGTAGAATGTGTGAGCCTCCTCTGCCCATGGGATTCTCCAGGAAAGAATACTGGAATGGGTTGATGGGGACCTTCCTGACACAGGGATGGAACCCACTTCTCCTGTCTCCAGTACTGGCAGGGGGTTTTCTACAACTAGCACTACCTGCGAAGTCCTTTGTTGTTGTTGTTGTTCAGTTGTCCAGTCGTGTCCAACTCTTTGTAACCCCATGGACTGCAGCATGCCAGGCTTCCCTGTCCTTCACCATCTCCCAGAGATTGATTAAACTCATATCCATTAAGTCAGTGCTGCCTTTCAAACATCTCATATTCTGCCATCCCCTCTCCTCCTGCCTTCAGTGTTTCCCAGCATCAGGGCCTTCTCAAATAAGTTGGCTCTTTACATCAGGTGGCCAAAGTATTGGAGTTTCAGCTTCATCATCAGTCCTTCCAATGAATATTCAGGACTGGTTTCCTTTAGGATTTACTGCTTTGATCTCCTTGCAGTCCAAGGGAATCTCAAGAGTCTTCTCCAATACCATAGTTCAAAAGCATCAATTCTTCTGCATTCAGACTTCTTTATGGTCTAATTCTCACATACATACATGACGACTGGAAAAATCATAGTTTTGACTAGATGGACCTTTCTTGGCAAAGTAATATCTCTGTTTTTTAATAGGCTGTCTATATTTGTCATAGCTTTTCTTCCAAGGAAGAATTTTGATTTCATGGCTGCAGTCACTGTCCTCAGTGATTTAGAAGCCCAAGAAAATAAAGTCACTCACTATTTCCATTATTTCTCCATCAATATGCTATGAAGTGATGGAACCAGATGCCATGATCTTAGTTTTCTGAACGTTGAGTTTTAAGCCAACAGTTTCACTCTCCTGTCTTACTTTCATCAAGAGGCTCTTTAATTCTTCTTCACTTTCTGCCATAAGAGTGGTCTCATTTGCATATCTGAGGTTATTGATATTTCTCTGACAATCTTGATTGTAGCTTGTACTTCATCCAGTCCAGCATTTTGCATAATGTACTCTATCACCCCTTAACTCTATGCAAATTACATCCTATACCTGCTTCTTACCTTTCCCATGCTCACTTTGCAGACCACCTTTTTTAGCTTTTTTCGCATTTCAGAAAAAAGGTCACAGTACAATAAACCATAGAAAAGCAGACCCAATTTCCAGACTACAAGACTCATTTGCCAGGCTACCTGAAGCCAGCTCTGACTGCAAGACTCTCACTACTTTGTTCCTTTATCGCATACCCCAGACCGCAAGCCCCATCTATATGATCCCTTCAGATTTCCCATGGTGGGGTGGGGTTGCGGGGAGGGCACAGTTCTTGAGGCACTAGCTTGCTGTGTTCTCCCCTCAGCTAGCTGAGGACTAAAGCTGTCTTTCTACTTCCTCCAAACTCTGCCTCCATCATTTTTTATTCAACTTCAGTGGGCAGAGAGAGCCAAGATTATGTTGGTAACATTCAAGTCCCTTCCCCATACCTTGCTGTATGCATCTCTTCCATCTGGCTATGCCTAAGTTATATACTATCTTTTCCATATTTTTCATTTTTTAATTAATTTATTTATTTATTGAAGAATAATTGCTTTATATAATTTTTTTTTGTCAAACCTCAGCTTGAATCAGCCATAAGAATACATATATCCCCTCCCCTTTGAAACTCCCTCTCATCTCCTTTCCCATCCCACCCCTCTAGGTTGATACAGATCCCCTGTTTGAGTTTCCTGAGCCATACAGTAAATTCCCATTGGCTATCTATTTTACTTATGATAATGTAAGTTTCCATGTTACTCTTTCCATACATCTCACCTTCTCCTCCCCTCTCCCCATGTCCATAAGTCTATTCTCTATATCTGTTTCTACATTGCTGCCCTGTAAATAAATTCTTCAGTACCATTTTCCTAGATTCTGTACATATGTGTTAAAATGCAATATTTATCTTTCTCTTTCTGACTTACTCCACTCTGTATAATAGGTTTTAGTTCATTCACCTCATTAAAACTCACTCAAATGTGCTCCTTTTTATGGCTGAGTATTATTCTATTGTGTATATATACCACAACCCATTCCTCTGTAAATGGTCATCTAGGTTGCCCCCATGTTCATAGTAAGTATTGTTACAAAGAACAATGGGATACATGTGTCTTTTTCAATTTTGGCTTCCTCAGGGAGTGGGATTTCTGGGTCATATGGTGCTGTATTCCTTGTTTATTAAGGAATATCCATACTGTCTTCCATAGTGGCTGTATATTTCCACCAAGAGTGCAAGAGCATTCCCTTTTCTCCACACCCTCTCCAGCATTTATTGTTTGCAGGCTTTTTGGTGATGGCCATTCTGACTGGTGTGATGTAATATCTCATTGTAGTTTTTATTTGCATTTTTCTAATAATGAGAGACATTGAGCATCTTTTCATGTGTTTGTTAACCATCTATTTGTCTTCTTTGAAGAAATGTCTGTTTAGGTCTTTTTCCCACTCTTTGATTAGATTGTTTGTTTTTCTGGTATTGAGTTGTATGAGCTGCTTGTATATTTTGTAAATTAATCCTTTGTCAACTGTTTCATTTGCTATTGTTTTCTCCCATTCTGAGGGTTGTCTTTTCACCTTGCTTATAGTTTCCTTTGCTGTGCAAAAGCTTTTAAATTTAATCAGGTCCCACTTGTTTACTTTTGTTTTTATTTATATTACTCTAGAAGGTGGGTCATAGAGAATCTTGCTTTGATTTATGTCATTGAGTGTTATGTTTCTCTCTAAGAGTTTCATAGTTTCTGGTCTTACATTTAAGTCTTTAATCCATTTTGAGTTTATCTTTGTATATGGTGTTAGGAAATGTTCTAATTCCATTCTTTTACATGTAGCTGTCCAGTTTTCCCAGCCACATTTATTGAAGAGGTTGTCTTTGCCCCATTGTATATATTTGCCTCCTTTGTCAAAAATAAAGTATCCTGGAATAAACCCAACTTGATCATGGTGTATGGGCTTTTTGATGTGTTGCTGAATTCTGTTTTCTAAAAACTTGTTGAGGATTTTTGCATCTATATTCATCAGTGATATAAGCAGTTTTCTTCGCAGATGACATGACAGATTTGCTTTATGTTTTCCTCACAGACATTGCAAAAAGTGAGATAAACTTTGCTAGATATTCATGGTGTTTATGAACTAACAATTAATCATTCTTTTAAGGTGGAAGGGATATCTTGACATTCTCCAGATTCATGAATCTCCAGAAATTTCACTGAGGTATGGACGAAATGCTGAACACGTTCTTTCCAAGAGCTTATGGAACATTTACCAGGAAAGAAATATGTTAGGCTTTAAATAAATCTTAGTATATAATAATATTAATATACAATAGCAATGCTATAGTATAAGCACTGAGGTGTATTCTCTGACACAATAGAATTACATTCAAAATCAATGCCATGTAACCATAAGACAAAGACAAATTCACAAGAGAAATTAGAAAGTACTTCAGTACTGAGTCACAGTGTGAATAAAACATATATATTTGGGGAATGCTGCAAAAGAAGTGCTCACAGGTAAATATATAGCTTTAAGTGCCTGCCTTAAAGGGGAAGAAAAATCTAAAAAGTTTACTACTGTACAATTTACTTATGTGATGTTCTGAAAAAGACAAAAGTTTAGCAATTTAAAATAGATAAATGCTTGCCAGAGGTTTGGGAAATGGGAACAGATGATTAGATACAGTAAGAAGATTTTTTTTTTAAGATTATTAAGCTATTGTACATGATGCTCTAACATCATGCTATAAATTAGCACACATAGAACTTTCAAGCACAAAGAGTTAACCTCACTATATGCAAGTAAAATTTTAAATAAAAGGTCAAAGATTCACAGGATAAAATATAGATTATGGTAAATTAATCTTATTTCACATGTATGTATGATACAACTTCACTGAAGGGGATAAGAAGAAAGATGTTGATTTAACTAACTTTTTAAACAAGTGCAGACTGTAAGACTAAAGACAAAAGGAACTGTGAGAAGCACTGTACTCCAGCTGGTAAAGGTGTGTCTCACCACAAGATATGAGTTAACAGTTCTGAAACCACTATTCTTGTATACCAGGTCAATGGATAAAAGTTGGAGCCAGGTTCCTCTCTGCTGGAGTAGGGCATTATACATAAGCAGGGTGAGAAGGCTAGAATGATAATATGATACTATTTAGAGTGGGAGATATCAATATGAACTCAAGTTTAGCTTAATACAGAAGCAACAATAATCCGGAGGTAGGGAGCACACAGTGCACAGACTTTGGTTTCTAATATCATTCTCCAATAAAAAGGAACAAGTGCTCCTTGGAGAAATGGCTGAGTCTGGATTCAAAGCAGGGAATATATAAGATGAGCCATGAGTATATGGCAGAGCCAGAGAGTAAGGAAACACTTAAAACATGCACATGCATATACATCCTCACAAACACACACACAGAGCAACAAAGAAATGCAGTAATCAACTGAAAGAGCCACCAATGGACAAACCTGGAAAAAACATGGCATTTATAACCCAAGTAGCATAAAATCAATACTTTTAGATCCATGCTGCTATAAATGATTGAATTCATAAGTGGATGAGGATAATAGACAGATCTCCCATACAGGAGAATCCCAGATACTGTTTTTAGATACTCCTCCTCAAGGAGATGGGGTGAAAGTCCCTACCCCTGAAGGGCCAGCTGTGCATAGTGGTCACTTTCCAAAGAGCACAGCATGGAAATAAAGCAAAGAGCAACTTTGTGGCAGAAAATTCTTATTGACACTACCTCGGTCAGATGATCAGGATTAACATCCAGAGTGATAATTCGTGTTGCTAGAATATACCCTCGATTGTTTGGGAATGGCATTTTATTTATATGATCTTCCTCTTAAAATTCCTCATCGTCTCAGCATAATCATCAAAACCACATCAGACAAAGCCCAGTTAACAGACATAATAAAGAATATCTGACCAATACTCCTCAAAACTGTCGAGGTTACCTAAATGAGAAAAGTCTAAGAGCATGATGATACATGGCAAGTATATGTAATGTGGACTCTTTGATGGGATACTGGAAAAGAGAAAGACACTAAGTCAAAACTAAGGAAGCCCATACTTTATTCAGATTTTCTTAGTTTGTACCTACCGCCGTTTTTTCTGCCCCAGAATCCCATTCAGGATTTCATATTATGATGGCCCATCATGTCTTCTTAGGCTGCTCTTGAGTGAGACAGTTTCTCACTTTCTTTCTCACTAATGGCCTTAACAGTTTTGAGGAGTACTGGTCAGGTCCTTTATACAATGTCCCTCAGCTAGGATCTGTCTAATGTTTTTCTTATAATTAGATTGGGGTTCTAGGCTTATGGGTTTGGGGCAGAAGTCCACAGAGGTAAAGTGATATTTTCATCACATCATATCAACATGACTCACCACTGTTGATGCTTCATCACCTGGCTGAGGCAGTGTTCATCAGTTTTCTCCACTGTGAAGTTTCTCTATCTCCCTTTCCATGCTGTGCTGTTTGATAAGAAGTCACCATGTGCAGCCCATACTTAAGGGTGGAGACATGCCCACCTCTCAAATTATTTTGAATTCTTCTGCATTGGATATTTGTCTTAGACACCCTATTTATTTATTTATCTATTAAATGTTTATTTATATCAGTATAGATTCACAAATCATTGTTTTATATGTTGGGAATAAATCAATGCTAAATTATTTATCTTGTTATTCCAGTTGTCCAACTTTTACCGTTAGGAACTGTTTTAGTTGGTTCCTGTCTCTCTTTGTTGTCTGCCATCATTTTCTTTCTTTTCTCTTTTTGCACATTCTTACTTTTAGGCACTACAAGTCTCTCCAGGTTTATCTTGCATATATTTTTTACCCTAGTCCATTTCTCTAAGGTATCCTGGTTCCTTTCAGTGGAGAATGGTGTTAAAAACAAAGATCTGGGGCTAAGTGTACTCACTGCTACTCAAGCGTCATTGCTTCTAGACCAATCCGTATGTGTATACTAATATATATATTATATATATATATATTATTATATATATATATATAATAATATATATATATATATATAATAATATATATATATATATATATATATATACACACACACACACACACACATCTATACATATTAGGATGAGATGGTTAGATCTGGTTAGATGCTATCATTGACTCAAGGGACATGAATTTGAGCAAACTCTGCTGCTGCTGCTGCTGAGTCACTTCAGTCGTGTCCGACTGTGTGTGACCCCATAGACGGCAGCCCATCAGGCTCCCCCGTCCCTGGGATTCTCCAGGCAAGAACACTGGAGTGGGTTGCCATTTCCTTCTCCAATGCATGAAAGTGAAAAGTGAAAGTGAAGTCGCTCAGTCATGTCCGACCCTCAGCGACGCCATGGACTGCAGTCTTCCAGGCTCCTTCATCCATGGGATTTTCCAGGCAAGAGTACTGGAGTGGGGTGCCATTGCCTTCTCCGAGCAAACTCTGGGTGATAGTAAAGGACAGGGAAGCCTGGCGTGCTACAGTCCATAGGGTTGCAAAGAGTCGGACATTACTTACTGACTCAACATCTCTACATTAAGCTAAACATGAGTGCATACTGTTGTCTTCAACTATAATCCTACTGCAATAATTCTAGTATTACTCTTTTGCTTAAGGTAAACTTCAACTCAAACAGCAAGAAGTCTGACTCTACCATTTTCTACTATCCATTTAATTGTTTAATTCCGGTATACATGTACAGTGGTATCAAAATTGTGAACCTGAAGCCCTGTGGGAAAACAGGTTTTTCTCACCTCGTGCAAGTCTCCTATCTTTTTATTATATATAATATGTGCATAGAATTGTGCTCGCACATATTAGAACTTTACAGGTGGCTCAGCAGAAAAGAATCTGTCTGCAATGCAGGAGACACAGGTTTCATTCCTGGGTCAGGAAGATCCCCTAGAGTAGGGCATGGCAACCCACTCCAGTATTCTTGCCTCGAGAAACCCATGGACAAAGGAACCTGACAGTCTACAGTCCATAGGGTCGCAGAGAGTTGGACATGACAGAAGCAATTTAACAGGCACACACTTACACATATAAACACATTTTATGTGTATAAATAAAAGTGTACTTTAGCATTCGTGATATGTATGCATCATCTGTAAAAATGTAAGTATGCAAATTGGTAAGTTTCTATGCAGGTCAATTTAGTAATACATACAGACACTTATACCTTAGTCTAGAAGTTTAGCCTACAGATAGATTGTGGAGATATAGGAAGATATATGTACAAGTTAATAATTACAGCTTAGTTTGTAATAACAAAATAATACAACAATCTAATATACACCCATCTGAGTTTGGTTAGATAAATTATGATGGATCCAAACAAAGTAATACCATATAAAAGTTAAAAAAAGAATGAAGCTGTTCAGTGTGTACCATTATGTAACAATTTACAAGATTATATTTTAGAAAAGAAAAAATAAATATATAATGTGCTACCATTTTTTTAAGAAACAAAATGTGTTTTGAGTGGGGAGTAAAGATATATGAAAGTGAAAGTCTAGTCCATGGAATTCTCCAGGCCACAATACTGAAGTGGGTAGTCTTTCCATCTCCAGGGGGTCATCCCAACCCAGGGATCGAACCCAGGTCTCCCCCACTGCGGGCACATTCTTTACCTTTTAGAACTAACACCCAAAATGATGTACTTTTCATTATAGGGGACTGGAATGCAAAAGTAGGAAGTCAAGAAACACCTGGAATAACAGGCATATTTGGCCTTGGAGTACAGAATGAAGCAGGACAAAGGCTAATAGAGTTTTGCCAAGAACATGCACTGGTCATAGCAAACACCCTCTTCCAACAACACGAGAGAAGACTACACATGGACATCATCAGATGGTCAACACCGAAATCAGATTGATTATATTCTTTGCAGCCAAAGATGGAGAAGCTCTATACAGTCAGCAAAAACAAGACCAGGAGCTGACCGTGGCTCAGATCATGAACTCCTTATTGTCAAATTCAGACTTAAATTGAAAAAAGTAGGGAAGACTACTAGACCATTCAGGTATGACCTAGATCAAATCCCTTATGATTATACAGTGGAAGTGAGAAATAGATTTAAGCAACTAGATCTGATAGACAGAGTACTTGATGAATTATGGACTGAGGTTTGTGACATTGTACAGGACACAGGGACCAGGACCATTCCCATGGAAAAGAAATGCAAAAAAGCAAAATGGCCGTCTGAGGAGGCCTTAAAAATAGCTGCGAAAAGAAGAGAAGCAAAAAGCAAAGGAGAAAAGGAAAGATATAAGCATCTGAATGCAGAGTTCCAAAGAATAGCAAGGAGAGATAAGAAAGCCTTCCTCAGTGATCAATGCAAAGAAATAGAGGAAAACAATAGAATGGGAAAGACTAGAGATCTCTTCAAGAAAATTAGAGATACCAAGGGAACATTTCATGCAAATATTGGCTCTATAAAGGACAGAAATGGAATGAACCTAACAGAAGCAGAAGATATTGAGAAGGGGTGGCAAGAATACACAGAAGAACTATACAAAAAAGATCTTCATGACCCAGATAATCATAATGGTGTGATCACTCATCTAGAGCCAGACATCCTGGAATGTGAAGTCAAGTGGGCCTTAGAAAGCATCACTACGAACAAAGCTAGTGGAGGTGATGGAATTCCAGTTGAGCTATTTCAAATCCTGAAAGATGATGCTGTGAAAGTGCTGCACTCAATATGTCAGCAAATTTGGACAACTCAGCAGTGGCCACAGGACTGGAAAATGTCGGTTTTCATTCCAGTCCCAAAGAATGTTAAGAACGCTCAAACTACTGCACAATTGCACTCATCTCACACACTAGTAAAGAAATGCTCAAAATTCTCCAAGCCAGGCTTCAGCAATACGTGAACCGTGAACTTCCAGATGTTCAAGCTGGTTTTAGAAAAGGCAGAGGAACCAGAGATCAAATTGTCAACATCAGCTGGATCATTGAAAAAGCAAGAGAGTTCCAGAAAAACAACTATTTCTGCTTTATTGACTATGCCAAAGCCTTTGACTGTGTGGATCACAATAAACTGTGGAAAATCCTGAAAGAGATGGGAATAGCAGACGACCTGACCTGCCTCTTGAGAAACCTATATGCAGGTCAGGAAGCAACAGTTAGAACTGGACATGGAA
This sequence comes from Bubalus kerabau, assembly GCF_029407905.1. Taxonomy (NCBI): domain Eukaryota; kingdom Metazoa; phylum Chordata; class Mammalia; order Artiodactyla; family Bovidae; genus Bubalus; species Bubalus kerabau. The sequence continues at coordinate 56,045,605 of NC_073626.1, read as the reverse complement.
CAACAGACTGGTTCCAAATAGGAAAAGGAGTACGTCAAGGCTGTAGATTGTCACCCTGCTTATTTAACTTCTATGCAGGGTACATAATGAGAAACGCTGGGCTGGATGAAGCACAAGCTGGAATTAAGATTGCTGGGAGAAATATCAATAACCTCAGAAATATCAATAACCATCATGCAGATGACACCACCCTTATGGCAGAAAGTGAAGAGGAACTAAAAAGCCTCTGGATGAAAGTGAAAGAGGAGAGTGAAAAATTGGCTTAAAACTTAACATTCAGAAAACTAAGATCATGGCATCTGGTCCCATCACTTCATGGGAAATAGGTGGGGAAACAGTGGAAACAGTGTCAGACTTTATTTTGGCTCCAAAATCACTGCAGATGGTGACTGCAGCCATGAAATTAAAAGATGCTTACTCCTTGGAAGGAAAGTTATGACCAACCTAGATAGCATCTGTCACAGTAAAATAATTAGCTTAATCAAAACTGAATATTTTACATTGAATTAGGGTACTTTACACACCTAAAATATGTGACCTTGGCTTGGTGGCAGAGAAAATAGAAGACCTATATATTGCAGTGGCAGAAAATTTGATGAAACTGCTGGCTCTCCACAACTCAGAAGGCAGGTCGAATTGTTGGCGAGCCCATGGCAAGTGCATGCCTGCTAGGTCACTTCAGTTGTGTCAACTCTTTATGATCCTATCAATTATAGCCCATCAGGCTCCCTGTCCAGGAGATTTTCCAGGGAAGAATACTTGAGTGGGTTGCCATGTTCTCCTCCAGGTGATCTTCCTGTCCCAGGGATTGAACCCACATCTCTTATGTCTCCTGCATTGGCAGATGGGTTCTTTAACACTAGCACCACCCACCTGGGAAGCCCTGCTCTAAGTGAGGATGTAGGAAATAAACTATGTTGTTTTTACTTTCTGCTTTTAGCAAGATGCTATAAAGAAGGTATAAGCTCTGGGTAGAATTGGTATGTTTGCAAACAAAAATGAGAGGGAATAAAGAAGATTCAGAAATTTTGGGATTCATACTTTTAGAATATGTGTTCTATGACACCGAAAATTAAAGATAAAATTGAGAGAAGTTTGCTAAGGAATGTACTCCTTCAACTTATTTCTAAGTCAAAGATCAGATGTGTGCAGCTTACATCCATGTCCTGTGTTTCTGGCAAACTCAAGGTTAAGAGAGAAGGACAGGGGGTGAGGAAGTAAAGCAAAAAAACAAATCTGGGTTTGGACTATGCCTAGGAAAGAATTTTGTTCATGTTTTGAGGCACATAGAACTGACTAGAGACAAATAGATGAGAGATCTACTAAGTTGTAAGATTTATGTTGCCAAAGAGATCATGAACCCAGCCTAAAGAGCAACCTTTCAATGTTGGAGCCTTAGAAGAGTTCTTATTATGTTATTATTATGTCCCTTTTCCATCACTGGATATCTAAAGGGCCCAAAAGGGAAGCAGATAGATTGTATTGTTAATCTACAGGTGGCTGGGATGCAGGGATCCCACACTCCAGATCTGATGGAGGGCATTGGGCATCCTTCCCTCCTAGGAGTTGGATATAGCAATGGCACAGCCCAGAGAAATTCATTTTCCTAAAAGAAAATCACATTCACTTTGTCTTCAAAGGTGGAATGCTACCAGAGGGTAGACTGCTGCAGACTTCTGGCTATTCATCCAATTCATGTATTTATTTTAATGGGCCTGGTTTAGACCAAATGCCTCATTTTCCCTTGAATGAGGACAGCCATCTGACCAAGTTCTAGCCAGTGGGATGCAAGAAACCATGATCTGCTAAAAAAAAAAAAAAAAAAAAAAAAAAAAAAACCCATACTTGATGCTTCAAATTTGCATATTGATGGGAAGGAGCACAGTGGCCTTGGAAATTGTATATTGATGAAGAAAATGTAAGGAAGAAGCTCTGCTGTTGGGGGAGAGCTGCATGCTTATTGTGAACACCTGTGTGGGGTTTCATATTGGCTACACATGAGCTTCCATTGAGTTCAGCCACTAAGTTCAGGGGTCTGCATGTTATAGCAGCTCATGCTACCTGATACCAACATAGATGTGCTGATAAGGAAAGTATGGAATAGTGCACACAATAGGACCCTATTTTATAATTTAAAAAAGCACAGGTATGGAGATTCCTTTGAAAACTAGGACTAAATCTACCATATGACCCAGCAATCCCACTGCTGGGCATATACCCTGAGAAGACCATGACTCTAAAATATACACATACTCCTATATTCATTGCATCACTATTTACAATAGCCAGGACATGGAAGTAACCTAGGTGTCCATCAGCAGATGAATGGATAAAGAAGATGTAGTACATTTATACCATGGAATATTACTCAACCATACAAAAGAACAAATTTGAGTCAGTTCTAGTGAGGTGGATTGGAGAAGGCAATGGCACCCCACTCCAGTACTCTTGCCTGGAAAATCCTATGGATGGAGAAGCCTGGTAGGCTGCAGTCCATGGAGTTGCTAAGAGTCGAACACGACTGAGCAACTTCACTTTCACTTTTCACTTTCATGCATTGGAGAAGGAAATGGCAACCCACTCCAGTGGTCTTGCCTGGAGAATCCCAGGGATGGGGGAGCCTGTTGGGCTGCCGTCTATGGGGTCGCTCAGAGTCAGACACGACTAAAGTGACTTAGCAGCAGCAGCAGTGAGGTGGATGAACCTAGAGCAGGTTATACAGAGTGAAGTAATTCAGAAAGAGAAAAACAAATATTGTATATTAATGTATGTATATGGAATCTAGAAAAAAGTATTGATGAACCTATTTTCAGGTAAGGAAGCAGATGTAGAAAACAGACTTGTGGACACAGTGGGGAATAGAGAAAGTGGTATGAATGGAGAAAGTAGTATCTACATATATACACTAAAATGTGGGAAATAGCTGGTGAGAAGTAGCTATATAATACAGGGAGCCCAGCCTGGAGCTCTGTGATGACCTAGACGGGAGGGATGGAAGGGATGACCTAGAGACCCAAGAATGGTAGAATATACGTATAATTGTGGTTGATTCGCATTGTTGTATGGCAGAAACTGACATAACATTGTAAAGCAATTTTCCTCCAATAAAAAAATAAACTTAAAAAAAAAAAGCACAAGTGAGACAGGTCCGGCATTGCTGGGCTGGCCACTTCCACACTTCTGCTTTCCTGCCCAGCCAGCGTCCGTGATGACTGCCACTCTCCAGTCCTACCTGAATGTGGAGCAGGCCATGCTGCAGGCTGCCCTCTGCTTGGAGGATTTCTCCTCCCAGATAGTGGAACAACACAACTGGCCGGAAGTGGAAGTCAGAAGTATTCTGACTCGTTCATTCAGAAAGAGCTCATTCTACAACCCATGACCATCAGCAGGACTGAGAAGGAAAAGATTTTGATGAAATGCTCCATCAGCTCTGTCAGGGTCAGCATTGCTGTGAAACAGGCTGATAAAACAGAGTTGATTCTAGGTGACAAGTTCATGCACCTCATGATGCGAGCAGAGAGCTTCTTTATCCTCTGAAGGAAACCAGTGGAGGGGATGACATCAGCTTTCTGTTCACCAACTTCCACACAGAGCAGACGTATGAACACAAGTTTGTGGACTTTGTGATCCCCTTCATGGAAGAAATTGACAAGGAGATCAATGAGATGAAGCCGTTGGTCAATGCCCGTGAGCACTTTGTGGCGGAGGAGGTTCTCAAGAATGTTTAAACTATCTGGCTGGATCTCACAGCCTTACCCCTCAGACGCCTGCATGTCTCTGCGAAGGCATCCTGGAGTTAACTTCCCAGAGTGGCAGAGGTGGCAGTAGCAGAGCGGAGCTGAGTCGGGGTGGGCATTAGATGCAGGAGGTGGGTGTTGTGCTTGCTCACTGGGCCACAAAGCAGCAGAGGACCTATCCCCAGGCCACATGTGCCTGGTCAGGCTTGCTTCTTATGTCCTGGGCCAGGACAGATTATTCTACTTAACATCTTGAAACATAAAACTCTGTGCTTGTAGAAGACTGCAACATTTTTGTCTTTTTTTTTTTTTTTTTTTTTTTTTAAGAAACAAATGATCTCCACCTCCAGTGACTGTGACTGGTCCCAGTGATTGTACCTTATTGGTTGCTGTGGGTCTGCGAGGGCCTGGAGCCAGAAGGCAACTACTGCTCCTCCCCCAGAACCACCCCAGGTGGGGACAGAGGGAGGTTTCAGACTTGCGTTCCTCTCCCTCATCCTCCTGTCTCCTTGGGCCCAGTAGAAATGGTAGGGACCCTCTGCCAGCTTCCTGAGCTCTGTCTGCAGTTGGCCACCCAGCACTGGCTGGGGAGAAAGGCTGAACTGGTGGCCTCCAGGCACGCCTAGGAGGTGGGACCTAAAAGCTAGGCTGTCTTTGGCCCCAGGGGCTGCTTCTTGCCCTCCCAGCTGAGAGGGGGTGCTGTTTCACCTTGTCTGTCAGAGCAGTGCCTGTGCTAGAGGTGGAGAGGTGAGTCCTCCAGAGCATCCCTACTAGGGCCTCCTGCCTGCTCTGGTTCCTCTGCTCCCATGCTCGCTGTATCTTTTCTTATTCTGGTGGATCCTCCCTCCCCTTATTTGCCCCTCTGGGGCTGCATGAATAATAATAATGTGCTTTTTCTTAAAGCACAAGTATGTGAAAGATGTTTTTCTGGAAGAAACTGTGGACAGTGGGGACAGAGACTTCCTGTTATGAGTAGACAGGAGATCTTTATTTTTCCTTTTGTGATCTGTATCAGTTTGACATTTTAAATATGTACCTATACAGATTCCATAAAAGTTATAAAAATATGCTTCTTTCTGAGACATAATCTTTTGCATGTTTGAAACTTTTATAAGAAATATTGTGTATTATTTGTGCTGTTTCCAGAGAAATGAAGATTAATGAAAAGGATGTAAGGAGAAACTTGTGAGCTCAAGTGTGAATTTTTTTCTTGGGAACAAAAGTATTTTGCCCCACAAGGAACTGTGTGCTGTCAGCCACAGGGGAAGGATGCATATCAAGGAGCCTAAGAGGATTTCTCACACTGAGGAGGACATTAGACAAAGTGGTGGCTGGCAGCTTGTTTCATTGAATGGTAATAGTTACTGACAGCCTTGTTTCATAAACTGAGGGAGCTTTTCAAGATCTGAAGCAGAGTCCTGGGTGCCCCCAGCACCTGTGGTGCCTCCTAATGGCCCCAAGAATAAAGGAATCCATATCTTGTGGCACCGGTAACCCTTAACCATGCTGTGCCACTGTTCACAGCCAACCAGTTCTGTTATCCAAGTTCACAGCCTTCACCAGTTGGCAGCACGTGATGGTCTGTAAAGGGCCCAACTCATAATTCCCATCAATGGTCATGACTGCAGGCTCTTCACTCTCAGCCCCAGGTTCCCTAGCACCCTCCTCTTCTGCAGCCTTCAGGGGCATGGTACAGAGCAAGACACAAGAGCTGGCCTGGGAGGTTAGCACAGGAGGGCAGCCAGCACTAGATGGAGGATGGCAGGGATGAGCTGTCCACATGGAAGAAGAATAAAGAGTACAGATTTGGATTCTCTTGACAGCACAGGCCACTTTAAGATAGTGATGGGGCAGAAAAACATTTAACCCTGGAATTGGGAAGAATTTCTGGATTTCCCTATAACTGGAACACTAATAGATCACTAATTCCCAGGAAATGGGATTTATACACAGCCCTCAACTGTATATCCTGCTTAACTTTTTGTATATAAGAATAATTTAGTGATATATGGATTAAACATAGCAATGTATTCATTCATTCCAAAAGCATCTTTAGCGGGTGGCTACCTCCTATGTACAAGGGATAACACTGTTGTTGTTGAGTCGTTAAGTCATATCTGACACTTTGCAATCCCATGAACCGCAGCCTGCCAGGCTTCTCTGGTATAGTCCACCATCTGATGGCAGAGAAAGGAAGTAACTATCACCGGTGACATCCAGAGTTCTGAGGTAGCCCTGAGGACTGGACTCCCTGTGTTACATAGCAACTTCTCACCAGCTATCTATTTTACATGGTAGTGATATATGTCGATGCTACCTTCTGCATTCATCCCACTCTTTCCTGCCTCTACTGTGTCCACAAATCCATGCTCTACATCTGCATATCCATTTCTTCCCTGCAAATGGGTTCATCAATACCATTTTTCTAGATCCCATATATATACATTAATATGCAATATTTGTTTTTCTCTTTCTAACTTACTTCACTCTGTATAACAGGCTGTAGGTTGAGGGTCCTGAAGGCTACACCCGATCTCACTGAATCCCAATGTCAGTGACATGGGCTTCATGTACTAGAACCTCTCAAGGAATAACAGTGGGGTTTCTGGACTCCACAGACCACACAGCTATTGCACCTCATTTTTGAGGGCCATGATCGACACACCAGATAGTCAGGACCATACATATGGGTACCTTCTGCTAGTATCTCCATGATGCACTGGATTCTGATTCAGTGCAGGAATCAAACTGATTCCTGAATCAATTTACAGGCTCACTGAGGAGACAAGACTAATTCAGATGAAGAAGGTAGAAACAAAATGCCTCAGAAAGCATAGAAATGACTGTAATAATGGTCCCATCTGGCACTGAACCAAAAATAGAGTTGCATGAAAGAATGAATGAGGGGACAATGACACGTAGAGCTGTGGGTGATCCAGTTTTTCAACGACAGAAGCATGGTGGCAGCATGCCTGATATGAGCGATGTCAGGTACTGGCTGAACATAGGGATCACTGTCAGTGAAGGACACTGAGTACCCCTCCTAATGCCTGGGACTTAAGAGAAGATACGTAGTGAAAGAAAAGGATCACCACCCTTGGGACTGCCTCAAATAACCAGCATCAGGGAGGAGGAGCTAAGATGGCAGAGGAGTAGGACGGGGAGAACACTTTCTCCCCCACAAATTCATCAAAAGAACATTTAAACGCCAAGTAAATTCCACAAAACAACTTCTGAATGCTGACAGAGGGCATCAGGCACCCAGAAAAGCAACCCAAGTCTTCAAAAGGAGGTAGGAAAAAAATATAAAAGACAAAAAAAGAGACAAAAGAGGGAGGGATGGAGTTCCGTCCTGGAAAGGGAGTCTTAAAAAGCGAAAAGTTTCCAAACACCAGGAAACCTTGTCACTGCCAAATCTGTGCCAAGCCTTGGAAGCACAGAGGGCAACATAACAGGGAGGAAAAATAAATAAACAATTAAAACCTGCAGATTGCGAGCCCTATGGTAACTCCCCCAACGGAGAAGCAGCGCAGACACCTACACACACCACTAGCAAGCGGGGGCTGGGCAGGGGGGCATGGCGCAGGCTGCATCGCTTAGAGTAAGGATCTGGCCTGAATACCCTGAGTGCTATCTGAGCAAAATAATTTGGGCTAGCAAGCCAGACTGTGGGATATCTACCACGCAAAAAGCCAGCCCTAACCTAAGACACCACCAGGCCCGTGCACGGAACAAAGGACTGAACAGAGATAGCGGGCTGCAGACCATCCCCCTCCGGTGACAGGCAGCCAGAGCCGGAAGGGGGCAATCACAGCCCCAGAGAGAAATTACCTATAAAACTGTAAGCAGACTTCTTTGCTAATTAAAACTTCTTGGGGGTCTGGATGGTCAACATCTGCCTGAGAAGGTGTGCCGGTTGTACACCTAGATAACGAGTGGCGGGGAGGCAATAAGTTGCAGCAATCGCGCTTGCCAAACACCTCATCACCTGAGCTGCTTGGACCTGGGAAAGGCACAAAATGCAGGCCCAACCGAGTCTGGGCCTCTGAGGACTACCCGACTGCCTGAACCTGAGCGGCTTGGACCTGGGGGGTGCAGACAGCCCAGGGCCAGCCACGGATGGTTCCCGGTGGAGCAACCTAGAGCCTGAGCAGTGTGGGCAAGGAGACTACACGCGCCGTGAGCGGGGGCAGACCCAGTGTGGCTGAGGCACTGCGAGCACACGCCAGTGTTATTTGTTTGCAGCATCCCTCTCTCCCTCCCCACAGCGCGACTGAACAAGTGAGCTTTAAAAAAAAAAAAAAGTGTCCTCCACCATCCCCTTTGTGTCAGGGCGGAAACCAGACACTGAAGAGACCAGAAAACAGAAGAAGCTATAACAGAGGGAACCGCCTTGGAAGCTACAGGCAATAGATTAAAACCCTGTGGTTAGTACCGACCACATAGGAAGGGGCCTATAGATCTTGAGAAATATAAGTCGGATCAAGGAACTAGCCAAAAATGAACTGAACCTACAATACTCACAACAAAACCAGAAAAAGTCCTAGATATATTTTTACTATTTTTGTGATCTTTCTTTCTTTCTTTTTTTTAATTTTTTTAAAAAAATTTTAAGTCCTCTATTATCCCTTTAATTTTCACTTTTATAACCTATTACTTTGCAAAAAAAAAAAAAAAAGACCCTATTTTTTAAAGCAAACTTCATATATATATATTTTATAATTTTTTGACCTTATTTTTTTCTTCTTCTTCTTCTTTTCCTTAACATTGTTTTTGAAATTCCAAACTCTACTCTAGATTTTTAATTTTAGCTTTTTTGTATTTGTTATCAATTTTGTACCTGTATTTTCTTTATAATTTTTGTGACTTTGTTTGTTTTTGTTTGTTTGTTTGTTTTTTCTCTCTTTCTTTTTCTTCTTCTTTTTTTTAACATTGTATTTTTGAAATTCCAAACTCTACTCTAGATTTTTAACTTTTGCTTTTAGGTATTAGTTATCAATTTTGTACCTATATTTTCTTTATAATTTTCACGACTTTGTTTGTTTTTGTTTGTTCGTTTTTTCTCTCTTTCTTTTCCTTCTTCTTTTCTTTAACATCATATTTTGAAATTCCAAACTCTACTCTAGATTTTTAATTTTTGCTTTTATGCATTTTTTTTTTTTTTTTTTTTTTACCAATTTTGTACCTTTAAGAAACCAATCTTCAGTACCCATTTTTCACTAGGGAACGAGATTACTGGCTTGACTGCTCTCTCTCCCTTTGGACTCTCCTTTTTCTCCACCAGGTCGCCTGTGTCTCCTCCATAACCCCTCTCTACTCTACCCAACTCTGTGAATTTCTGTGTTCCAGATGGTGGAGAACACTTAGGGAACTGATTACTGGCTGGATCTGTCTCCCTCCTTTTCATTCCCCCCTTTTATCCTCCTGGCCACCTCTGTCTCCTTCCTCCTTCTTCTCTTCTCTGTATAACTCCATGAACATCTCTGAGTGGTCCAGTTGTGGAGTGCACATAAGGAAGTGATTACTGGCTAGCCCACCCTCTCCTCTATTGATTCCACCTCATCTCATTCGGGTCACCTCTAACTTCCTCCTCCCTGTTCTCTTCTCCATGTAATGCTGTGAACCTCTCTGGGTGACCCTCACGGTAGAGAAACTTTTCATCTTTAACGTAGATGTTTTATCAATGGTGCTGTATAGAAGGAGAAGTTTTGAAACTGCTGTAAAAATAAGACCAATAACTGGAAGCAGGAGGTGTAAGTCCAAACCCTGACTTCAGGGAACTCCTGACTCCAAGGAACATTAATTGATGGGAGCTCATCAAACGCCTCCATACCGACACTGAAACCAAGCACCACACAAGGGCCAACAAGTTCCAGGGCAAGACATGCCAAGCAAATTCTCCAGCAACAAAGGAAAACAGCCCTGAGCTCCAAGATACAGGCTGCCCAAAGTCACCCCAAAACCATAGACATCTCATAACTCATTACTGGACACTTCATTGCACTCCAGAGAGAAGAAATACAGCTCCACCCACCAGAACACCAACACAAGCTTCCCTAACCAAGAAACCTTGACAAGCCACCTGTACAAACCCACACACAGTGAGGAAACGCCACAATAAAAAGAACTCCACAAACTGCCAGAATACAGAAAGGACACTCCAAACTCAGCAATTTAAACAAGATGAAGAGACAGAGGAATATCCAGCAGATAAAGGAACAGGATAAATGCCCACCAAACCAAACCAAAGAGGAAGAGATAGGGAATCTACCTGATAAAGAATTCTGAATAATGATAGTTAAATTGATCCAAAATCTTGAAATCAAAATGGAATCACAGATAAATAGTCTGGAGACAAGGATTGAGAAGATGCAAGAAAGGTTTAACAAGGACCTAGAAGAAATAAAAAAGAGTCAATATATAATGAATAATGCAATAAGTGAAATTAAAAACACTCTGGAGGCAACAAATAGTAGAATAACAGAGGCAGAAGATAGGATTAGTGAATTAGAAGATAGAATGGTAAAAATAAATGAATCAGAGAGGAAAAAAGAAAAACGAATTAAAAGAAATGAGTACAATCTCAGAGACCTCCAGGAGAATATTAAATGCTACAACATTCGAATCATAGGGGTCCCAGAAGAAGAAGACAAAAAGAAAGACCATGAGAAAATACTTGAGGAGATAATAGTTGAAAACTTCCCTAAAATGGGGAAGGAAATAATCACCCAAATCCAAGAAACCCAGAGAGTCCCAGACAGGATAAACCCAAGGCGAAACACCCCAAGACACATATTAATCAAATTAACAAAGATCAAACCCAAAGAACAAACATTAAAACCAGCAAGGGAAAAACAACAAATAACACACAAGGGAATTCCCATAAGGATAACAGCTGATCTTTCAATAGAAACTCTTCAAGCCAGGAGGGAATGGCAAGACATACTTAAAATGATGAAGGAAAATAACCTAAAACCCAGATTATTGTACCCAGCAAGGATCTCATTCAAATATGAAGGAGAAATCAAAAGCTTTTCAGACAAGCAAAAGCTGAGAGAATTCAGCACCACCAAACCAGCTCTCCAATAAATACTAAAGGGTATTCTCTAGACAGGAAACACAAAAATGGTGTATTAATTCAAACTCAAAACAATAAAGTAAATGGCAACGGGATCATACTTATCAGTAATTACCTTAAACGTAAATGGGTTGAATGCCCCAACCAAAAGACAAAGACTGGCTGAATGGATACAAAAACAAGACCCCTACATATGTTGTCTACAAGAGACCCACCTCAAAACAGGGGACACATACAGACTGAAAGTGAAGGGCTGGACAAAGATTTTCCATGCAAATAGGGACCAAAAGAAAGCAGGAGTAGCAATACTCATATCAGATAAAATAACTTTAAAACAAAGGTTGTGAAAAGAGACAAAGATGGTCACTACATAATGATCAAAGGATCAATCCAAGAAGAAGATATAACAATTATAAATATATATGCACCCAACATGGGAGCACCGCAATATGTAAGACAAATGCTAACAAGTATGAAAGGAGAAATTAACAATAATAGTGGGAGACTTTAATACCCCACTCACACCTATGGATAGATCAACTAAACAGAAAATTAACAAGGAAACACAAACCTTAAATGACATAATAGACCAGTTAGACCTAATTGATATCTATAGGACATTTCATCCCCAAACAATGAATTTCACCTTTTTCTCAAGCCCACATGGAACCTTCTCCAGGATAGATCACATCCTGGGCCATAAAGCTAGCCTTGGTAAATTCAAAAAAATAGAAATCATTCCAAGCATCTTTTCTGACCACAATACAGTAAGATTAGATCTCAATTACAGGAGAAAAACTATTAAAAATTCCAACATATGGAGGCTGAACAACACGCTGCTGAATAACCAACAAATCACAGAAGAAATCAAAAAAGAAATCAAAAATTGCATAGAAATGAGTGAAAATGAAAACACAACAACCCAAAACCTGTGGGACACTGTAAAAGCAGTCCTAAGGGGAAAGTTCATAGCAATACAGGCATACCTCAAGAAACAAGAAAAAAGTCAAATAAATAACCTAACTCTACACCTAAAGCACTAGAAAAGGAAGAAATGAAGAACCCCAGGGTTAGTAGAAGGAAAGAAATCTTAAAAATTAGGGCAGAAATAAATGCAAAAGAAACAAAAGAGACCATAGCAAAAATCAACAAAACCAAAAGCTGGTTTTTGAAAGGATAAATAAAATTGACAAACCATTAGCCAGACTCATCAAGAAACAAAGGGAGAAAAATCAAATCAATAAAATTAGAAATGAAAATGGAGAGATCACAACAGACAACACAGAAATACAAAGGATCATAAGAGACTACTATCAACAATTATATGCCAATAAAAAGGACAACGAGGAAGAAATGGACAAATTCTTAGAAAAGTACAACTTTCCAAAACTGGACCAGGAAGAAATAGAAAATCTTAACAAACCCATCACAAGCTTGGAAATTGAAACTGTAATCAAAAATCTTCCAGCCAACAAAAGCCCAGGTCCAGATGGCTTCACAGCTGAATTCTACCAAAAATTTAGAGAACAACTAACACCTATCCTGCTCAAACTCTTCCAGAAAATTGCAGAGGAAGGTAAACTTCCAAACTCATTCTATGAGGCTGCCATCACCCTAATACCAAAACCTCACAAAGATCCCACAATAAAAGAAAACTACAAGCCAATATCACTGATGAACATAGATGCAAAAATCCTTAACAAAATTCTAGCAATCAGAATTCAACAACACATTAAAAAGATCATACACCATGACCAAGTGGGCTTTATCCCAGTGATGCAAGGATTCTTCAATATCCGCAAATCAATCAATGTAATACACCACATTAACAAATTGAAAAATAAAAACCATATGATTATCTCAATAGATGCAGAGAAAGCCTTCGACAAAATTCAACATCCATTTATGATAAAAACTCTCCAGAAAGCAGAAATAGAAGGAACATACCTCAACATAATCAAAGCTATATATGACAAACCCACAGCAAACATTATCCTCAATGGTGAAAAATTGAAAGCATTTCCTCTAAAGTCAGGAACAAGACAAGGATGCCCATTTTCACCATTACTATTCAACATAGTTTTGAAAGTTTTGGCCACAGCAATCAGAGCAGAAAAAGAAATAAAAGGAATCCAAATTGGAAAAGAAGAAGTAAAACTCTCACTATTTGCAGATGACATGATCCTCTACATAGAAAACCCTAAAGACTACACCAGAATATTACTAGAACTAGTCAATGATTATAGTAAAGTTGCAGGATATAAAATCAACACACAGAAATCCCTTGCATTCCTATACACTAATAATGAGAAAACAGAAAGAGAAATTAAGGAAACAATTCCATTCACCATTGCAACAGAAAGAATAAAATACTTAGGAATATATCTACCTAAAGAAACTAAAGAAAACTATAAAACACTGGTGAAAGAAATCAAAGAGGACACTAATAGATGGAGAAATATACCATGCTAATGGATTGGAAGAATCAATATAGTGAAAATGAGTACACTACCCAAAGCAATTTATAGATTCAATGCAATCCCTATCAAGCTACCAACGGTATTCTTCATAGAGCTAGAACAAATAATTTCACAATTTGTTTGGAAATACAAAAAACTTTGAATAGCCAAAGCTATCTTGAGAAAGACGAGTGGAACTGGAGGAATCAACCTACCTGACTTCAGGCTCTACTACAAAGCCACAGTCATCAAGACAGTATGGTACTGGCACAAAGACAGAAATATAGATCAATGGAACAAAATAGAAAACCCAGAGATAAATCTACGCACATATGGACACCTTATCTTTGACAAAGGAGGCAAGAATATACAATGGATTAAAGACAATCTCTTTAACAAGTGGTGCTGGGAAAACTGGTCAACCACTTGTAAAAGAATGAAACTAGAACACTTTCTAACACCATGCACAAAAATAAACTCAAAATGGATTAAAGATCTCAACTATAAAACTCCTAGAGGAAAACACAGGCAAAATACTCTCCGACATACATCACAGCAGGATCCTCTATGACCCACCTCCCAGAATATTGGAAATAAAAGCAAAAATAAAATAAAATTAAAAAAAATAATAACCAGCATCACAAGCATTCTATTATCTAGTGTCATTGTTGTTTGGGGAACTCTGGAAATTTGCCTCGTCTTTACATTTTCATCTAAATATGTGGTAGGGTTAGACACAGGTGTGCTTTGAATTAATGTGAAAGAGATCTATTTTCACTTCCTTGTTTCAAGGACAGTGTTTGTTGTTTTTGTTTGGAGACCATTGGGGAAAGTTTTAAAATGCTATCACATAACATAGAGACCCTTTCATAAGAAATTCCTCTCCTGTGGGAACTGTAAGAATTTAAAATAAAAGAACGTCTGACACTTCTTAATTAAAGGCAGCCCTTAGTTAGGTCGTTATGCCAGCAGATGTATTTTGCAGCTGCTGAAGAAAGGAAACAAGCCTTTATGTTCCTCACACAAGAGACAAGACTAACTAAGATGAAGAAGTCAGAAAAAAAGTGCCCCAGAAAACACAGAATTGAGTGTAAGTGGGGGAGAAGCATTTCCTCCTGGAGAGGCCAGTGTATGATTTGAACCCAACTGTCTTTTTCCTTTATCTCTTCTCTTTTTCCTTTGACATGCCTGTCAATGGCCATTTGGGCCCTCGTGTCAAGTTATAGAATACATATTAGGGAGAAATGCTTTCAAACCAGCAGTTCACATAAAGCAAATGATCTTTCCTCTGCTGCCTCCAATACTATTGAATTGTGATGTTTTCTACAAAATAACCCAACAGTCTATTGGGACTTCGGGTGTTGGAGCTGTCCATCCACTCATGTTGCCAACAGCCAGCCTGCTCTACAGCTGCCATTGGCCTCCCGTCGTTTCCTGAGAGCAGGTGAGAGAGCTGCATGTGTGCACGACTGACTCTCCAGACACACGTCTCCACCCGGGGACAAGACAGGGGAACATGCCTTTCGTTGCTTATTTATCACAGCAAGTGTCAGTGAAGGAAGATAGCTTGTCAAGCTAAGGAAGCATTTTGGCTCATTTTGTCATGTGGAGGATGTACCAAGCCACTCCAATTAGCACAAAACATCCTGACAGATCAGCCTTATTAACACATTTATATGCTGTATTTGTCCCATTGCACTCGAGAATCAATACTGCATCGATTCACTCCTAATTGTCCTCTAAAAGTTCCATGTGTGTCAGGCCTGTCTTTGTTCTTCAGATGACAGCTTCAAAGGAGACAGGACCACTTGTTTCACCTTTCCTGACACTTGGGCACTATGTGGCAGATGGTGTGCTTTAGTAGAAAGAACACTGGATGAGGGTTGGACAGACCTGAATTTGCATCGTATTTTGAAAAACTATTTCTGCTTTCCAAGTCTCCATTTCCTTATCTACAAAGCATGAATACTACCACCTGACTCCCAGTTATTGCTAGGATAATAAGCCAGTGAACAAACACAGAGCACTTTCACAAAGTATGTCTGGGTTTCTCCACAATCAAGGAACACAACTTCTTGGTTTATTGATAAATATATCTCCCATTTAGCTGGAGACATCACATAAAGTGACCAGGTCCAGAAAAAGGCATATGTCCCAATATGTGTGTTTTATTACTGTGTGAACCCTGGGTTAGTCCTACTTCATTGTATGGTTCCTAAATTCACCTTTAGGATCACCTGGGAGATTTTACAACATATAATATCCCATCCCTAGAGAGACTCTGATCTAGGAGGTCCAAGATGGGTAGTGAGCTTGGCTAGAGGCTGTGTCCCTGGCTGGAACATAAAGCTACCTCAAGCCCTACAGGACTGAGCTCATAGTGTGACCTTCAGGTTTCCCTTTCCCTCCCAGCACTGTCCTGTGCACCAGAGCCTGAGGTCTGATTGGGGTGGGCAGGGCTGTGCAAGGATGCAGAGAAAGGAGAAGAATAGACGCCTCCCCCAATCTGAGTGACAACCCTTATTAGTCTCCTGGGGGTCAGTCTCTTCAACTCAGGCCCATTTGCTTGCTGCTGCCAGATGGATCTTTCTGATACACAAAAATAATCACTTCCGTCACCAATTTAAAACTCCTCCCTGATTGTTGGCTTAATGATAGTGACAATAGGTAATTTTACCTACTCCTCATCACAGAAGGGAAATCCAGAGCACAGAGATGCTCAGCCACACACAGCCAGAAAGTGGGGCAGAACCAGAAACATTTCTCCTGGGCCCTTGCCATCGTGCTCTTCCTGGAGCACTATGGCTGAGCCCTGCTCAGGGGCCTGCCCCAGTCTGTCATTCCTGTCCCATCAGGGGCCACTTGCGCCCTCCACTGGTCACTTCCTCTCCCTGCCCTGAAGTCCAGACTGCCCTAGGGAGACTGGATGCCTCTTTTCTGTTCTCTAAAGTAATGGATTCTACACTTCAGGGGAGGTATCCTTGCCTCCCTCTCCCTACTGGGCACTCCCCAGTGATAGAGAAAATTGCCCAGACTTGGTAGTAGCCTAGCATAGGGGAGGTTTTCTCTTGGTTTGAAGAATGAGTGAGTGAATGAAAGGCCTGTGGATGCCAGCAGTACAGAAGGAGGGAGATGGGGAGCATTAGAGCACAAAAATTTCTAGTCATGGCAAGCTGCTGCTGCTGCTACTACTACTACTAAACCACTTCAGTCTTGTCCAACTCTGTATGACCCTATAGACAGCAATCCACCAGGCTCCCCCGAGCCTGGGATTCTCCAGGCAAGAAGACTGGAGTGGGCTGCAATTTCCTTCTCCAGCCACGGCAAGAGCTAATGTGAAATCTGTGCCTCTCAACCTTTCCTAGGCACCATCCTCAGTATGATAAAAAAAAAAAAAAATGTCTTTTATTTCATTGCAAAGAAATTCCACCAAGTAACACTGTGCCAGAAATATCTGAGAGTGAGGTATGATCCTAACACATATACTTTGCTGGGTTTTGTTTGCAAGAAATCTTGACATACAAATGAAAGAAAATCCTATGTGGTCAATTTTTCACCAATAATTTTATTTGGTCAGCAGGTAAACATAGGCTGCATTAGACATCTCTATGAGACTTCCTTTAAAATTGGCAAAATCATCTTCTCTCTGGCATTTACTACCCATCCTGCAATAGTTTGTTCTGCAATATATAACAGTAGCAAAAGCAAACATAAGCAAACAATAAGCAAAAATTAAAAAGTAACCTCTAGAATGTGAGAAAATGTCTGCAAATCATCTGATAGAAGTGTATATACAAAATATATCTTAAAACTCATGCACTTCAAAGACAAAAAAATTAAACAACACAATTTTAAAATGAAGACCCATGGCTGATTCATGTCAATGTATGGCAAAAACCATACGTTCAGTTCAGTTCAGTTCTGAAGTAGTGTCCGACCCTTTGCGACCCCATGAATCACAGCACGCCAGGCCTCCCTGTCCATCACCAACTCCCAGAGTTCACTCAAACTCATGTCTATGCCATCCAGCCATCTCATCCTCTGTCGTCCCCTTCTCCTCCTGCCCCCAATTCCTCCCAGAATCAGAGTCTTTTCCAATGAGTCAACTCTTCGCATGAGGTGGCCAAAGTATTGGAGTTTCAGCTTCAACATCAGTCCTTCCAATGAACACCCAGGACTGATCTCCTTTAGAATGGACGGGTTGGATCTCCTTGCTGTCCAAGGGACTCTCAAGAGTCTTCACCAACACCACAATTCAAAAGCATCAGTTCTTTGACACTCAGCTTTCTTCACAGTCCAACTCTCACATCCATACATGACCACTGGAAAAATCATAGCTTTGACTAGATGGACCTTTGTTGGCAAAGTAATATCTCTGCTTTTGAATATGCTATCTAGGTTGGTCATAACTTTCCTTCCAAGGAGTAAGCATCTTTTAATTTTATGGCTGCACTCACCATCTGCAGTGATTTTGGAACCCAAAAAAATAAAGTCTGTCACTGTTTCCACTGTTTCCCCATCTATTTCCCATGAAGTGATGGGACCAGATGCCATGATCTTAGTTTTCTGAATGTTGAGCTTTAAGCCAACTTTTTCACTTTCCTCTTTCACTTTCATCAAGAGGCTTTTAGTTCCTCTTCACTTTCTGCCATAAGGGTGGTGTCATATGCATATCTGAGGTTATTGATATTTCTCCCAGCAATCTTGATTCCAGCTTGTGCTTCCTCCAGCCCAGCGTTTCTCATGATGTACTCTACATATAAGTTAAATAAGCAGGGTGACAATCTACAGCCTTGACGAACTCCTTTTCCTATTTGGAACAAGTCTGTTGTTCCATGTCCAGTTCTAACTGTTGCTTCCTGACCTGGATATAGGTTTCTCAAGAGGCAGGTCAGGTGGTCTGGGATTCCCATCTCTTTAAGAATTTTCCACAGTTTCTTGTGATCCACACAGTCAAAGGCTTTGGCATAGTCAATAAAGCAGAAATAGATGTTTTTCTGGAACTCTCTTGCTTTTTCCATGATCCAGAGGATGTTGGCAATTTGATCTCTGGCTCCTCTGCCTTTTCTAAAACAAGCTTGAGCATTTCGAAGTTCACAGTTCACGTATTGCTGAAGCCTGGCTTGGAGAATTTTGAGCATTACTTTACTAGTGTGTGAGATGAGTGTAATCGTGCGGTAGTTTGAGCATTCTTTGGAATTGCTTTTCTTGGGGATTGGAATGAAAACTGACCTTTTCCAGGCCTGTGGCCACTGCTGAGTTTTCCAAATTTGCTGACATACTGAGTGCAGCATTTTCACAGCATCACCTTTCAGGATTCGAAATAGCTCAACTGGAATTCCATCACCTCCAATAGCTTTGCTTGTAGTGATGCTTTCTAAGGGCAACTTGACTTCACATTCCAGGATGTCTGGCTCTAGGTGGGTGATCACCCCATCGTGATTATCTTGGTGTGAAGCTCTCTTTTGTACAGTTGTTGTGTGTATGTATTCTTGCCACCTCTTCTTAAGATCTTCTGCTTCAGTTAGGTCATACCATTTCTGTCCTTTATTGAGCCCATCTTTGCATGAAATGTTCCCTTGGTATCTCTAATTTTCTTGAAGAGATCTCTAGTCTTTCCCATTATATTGTTTTTCTCTATTTCTTTGCATTGATCACTGAGGAAGGCTTTCTTATCTCTCCTTGCTATTCTTTGGAACTCTGCATTCAGATGCTTAAAGCTCTCCCTTTCTCCTCACTTTTCTTCTTTTCACAGCTATTTGTAAGGCCTCCTCAAACAGCAATTTTTCTTTTTTGCATTTTCTTTCCATGGGGATGGTCTTGATCCCTGTCTCCTGTACAATGTCACGAACCTCTGCTCATAGTTCATCAGGCACTCTGTCTATCATATCTAGTCCCTTAAATCTATTTATCACTTCCAGTGTATAATCATAGGGATTCTATTTAGGTCATGCCTGAGTGGTCTAGTAGTTTTCCCCACTTTCTTCAATTTAAGTCTGAATTTGGCAGTAAGGAGTTCATGATCTGAGCCACAGTCAGCTCCCAGTCTTGTTTTTGCTGACTGTATAGACCTTTCCATCTTTGGCTGCAAAGAATATAATCAATCTGATTTCGGTGTTGACCATCTGGTGATGTCCATGTGTAGAGTCTTCTCTTGTGTTGTTGGAAGAGAGTGTTTGCTATGACCAGTGAGTTATCTTGGCAAAGCTCTATTAGCCTTTGCCCTGCTTCATTCCGTACTCCAAGGCCAAATTTACCTGTTACTCCAGGTGTTTCTTGACTTCCTACTTTTGCATTCCAGTCCCCTATAATGAAAAGGACATCGTTTTGGGGTGTTAGTTCTGAAAGGTCTTGTAGGTCTTCATAGAACCATTCAACTTCAGCTTCTTCAGCATTACTGATTGGGGCATAGGCTTGGATTACCGTGATTTTGAATGATTTGCCTTGGAAACGAACAGAGATCATTCTGTCGTTTTTGAGATTGCATCCAAGTACTGCATTTCGGACTCTTTTGTTGACCCTGATGGCTACTCCATTTCTTCTAAGGGATACCTGCCCACAGTAGTAGATATAATGGTCATCTGAGTTAAATTCACCCATTCCAGTCCATTTCAGTTCTCTGATTCCTAGAATGTCGACGTTCACTCTTGCCATCTCCTGTTTGACCACTTCTAGTTTGCCTTGATTCATGAACCTGACATTCCAGGTTCCAATGCAATATTGCTGTTTATAGCATCGGACCTTGCTTCTATCACCAGTCACATCCACAACTGGGTGTTGTTTTTGCTTTGGCTCCATCCCTTCATTCTTTCTGGAGTTATTTCTCCACTGATCTCCAGTAGCATATTGGGCACCTACCAACCTGGGGAGTTCCCCTTTCAATATCCTATCATTTTGCCTTTTCATACTGTTCATGGGGTTCTCAAGGCAAGAATACTGAAGTGGTTTGCCATTCCCTTCTCCAGTGGTAGCCTCCAATTAAAATAAATTAATTTTTAAGAAATGAACAGAAGGCTTAAATAAGCATTTTTCCAGAGAAGACATATAAATGGTCAAAAGATATATGAAAAGATGATCAACACCACTAATAATCAGAGAAATGCAAATAGAAACCACAAATCAGTGTTACCTCTCACTTGCTGGGAAGACTGTATTCAAAAAGACAAGAGACAAGTGTTGGCAAGATGAAATATAACTCATGCACTGTTGATAGGAACATAAATTATTATAACTACTAGGTAAAACAGTAAGGCAATTTCTCAAAAAATTCAGAGAGCTACCATACATTTCAGCAGTCCCACTTTTTGGTATATTGCTGTTCAGTCACTAAGTCGTGTCCAACCCTTTGCTATCCATATGAACTGCAACACACCAGGCTTCCCTGTCCTTCACCTTCTCCCGCACTGTGCTCAAATTCATGGAAGATGTCCATTGAATCTGTGATGTTATCTAACCATCTCATCCTTACCTGACCCCTTCTCCTTTTGCCATCAGTCTTTCCCAGAGTCAGCTCTTCACATCAGGTCGTCAAAGTATTGGAGCTTCAGCTTCAGCATCAGCCCTTTCAAAGAATATTCAGAATAGATTTCCTTTAGGACTGACTGGTTTGATCTCTTTGCTGTCCAAGGGACTCTCAGGAGTCTTCCCCAGCACCACCATTCAAAAGCATAAATTCTTCATCCCTCAGCCTTCTGTATGGTTCAACTCTCACATCTGTACATGACTACTGGAAAAACCATAGATTTGACAATACTTCCTTTGTCGGCAAAGTGATGTCTCTGTTTTTTAACATGCTGTCTAGGTTTGTCATAGCTTTTCTTCTAAGGAGCAAGCGTCTTTTAATTTAATGGCTGCAGTCACTGTCCACAGTGATTTTGGAGCCCAAGAAAATAAAATCTGTCACTGTTTCCATATTTCCCCCATCTATTTGCCATGAAGTCATGTGACTGGGTGCCATGATCTTAGTTTTTTGAATGTTGAGTTTTAAGCCAGGTTTTTAACTCTCCTCTTTCAACCCCATCAAGAGACTCTTTAGTTCCTCTTCACTTTATGCCATTACAGTGGTATTATCTGCATTGTATTAAAGGTTGTTGATATGTCTCCCAGCAATCTTGATTCCAGCTTGTGATTCATTCACCCCAGCATTTTGCATAATGTACTTTACATATAAGTTAAATTAGCAGGGTAACAATAAATAACCTTGACATACTCCTTCCCCAATTTTGAAATAGTCTGTTGTTCCATGTACAGTTCTAACTATTGCTTCTTGACCTGCATACAGATTTCTCAGGAAGCAGGTAAAGTGGTCTGGTATTCCAATCTCTTTAGGAATTCTCCACAGTTTCTTGTGATCCACAGAGTCAAAGGCTTTAGCATAGTCAATAAAGCAGAAGTAGACAGTTTTTTGGAATCCCCTCGCTTTTTCTATGATCCAGTGGAAGTTGACAATTTGATCTCTGGTTCCTCTGCCTTTTCTAAATCCAGCTTGTACATATGGAAGTTATCAGTTCATGTACTGTTGAAGCCTAGCTTGAAGGATTTTGAGTATTACCTTGCTAGCATGTGAAATGAGTGCAATTGTATATTAGTTTGAACATTCTTTAACATTTTCTTTCTTTGGGACTGAAATGAAAACTGACGTTTTCCAGTGTAATGGTCATTACTGAGTTTTCCAAATTTGCCAACATATTGAGTGAAGCACTTTAACAGCATCATCTTTTAGGATTTGAAATAGCTCAGTTGGAATTCCATCACCTCCAGTAGCTTTGTTCATAGAGATGTTTCTCAAGTCCCACCTGACCTCACACTCCAGGATGTCCGGCTCCAGGTGAGTGATCATACCATCATGGCTATCTGGGGCATTAAGATCTTTTTTGTATTGTTCTTCTGTGTATTCTTGCCAGCTCTTCTTAATCTCTTCTGCTTCTGTTAGGTTCTTGCCATTTCTGTCCTTTATTATGCCCACCTTGGCATGAAATATTCCTTTGGTACCTCAGATTTTCTCAAAGAGATTTCTTCTTTCCCATTCTGTTGTTTTCCTCTATTTCTTTGTGTTGCTCATTTAAGAAGGTTTTCTTATCTCTCCTTGCCATTCTCTGGATCTCTGATTTCATATGGGTATATCTTTCACTTTCTCTTTTGCCTTCGGCTTCTCTTCTTTTCTCAGCTATTTGTACGACCTCCTCAGACAACCACTTTGCCTTCTTGAATTTGTTTTTATTGGGGATGGTTTTGGTCACTCCTCCAATAATGAATCTCTATCCATAGTTCTTCAGGCACCCTGTCTACTACTTCTAATCCCTTGAATCATCACCTTTACTCTACAATCATAAGGGATTTGATTTATGTCACAACTGAATAACCTAGAGGTTTTCCCTACTTTCTTCAGTTTAAACTTGAATTTTGCAGTAAGGCGCTCATGATCTGAGTCACAGTCAGCTCCAAGTCTTGTTTTTGCTGACTATGTAAACTGTCTTCATCTTCAGCTGCAAAGAATATCAGTTCAGTTCAGTCACTCAGCCGTGTCCAACTCTTTGTGATCCCACGGACTGCAGCACAACAGGCCTCCCTGTCCATCACCAACTCCCAGAGTTTACTCACACTCATATTCATTGAGTCAGTGATGCCGTCCAAAATTGTCATCCCCTTCTCCTCCTGCCTTTAATCTTCATCAGGGTTTTTTCCAATGAGTCAGTTCTTCACATCAGGTGGCCAAAGTATTGGAGTTTCAGCTTCAGCATCAGTCCTTCCAATGAATATTTGGGGCTGACTTCCTTTAGGATGAGCTGGTTGTATGTCTTTGCTGTGCGAGGGACTCTCAAAAGTATTCTCCAACACTACAGTTCACAAGCATCAGTTCTTTAGTGCTCAGTTTTCTTTATAGTCCAACTCTCACATCCATACATGACTACTGGAAAAACCATAGCTTTGACTAGATGGACCTTTGTTGGCATCTGATTTCAGGTGGTCAGTATTGACCATCTGATGATGTCCAAGTGTAGAGTTATCTTTTGTGTTGTTGGAAGAGGCTGTTTGCTACGACCAGTGCATCCTCTTGGCAAAACGCTGTTAGCCTTTGCCCTGCTTCATTTTGTATTCCAAGGCCAAACTTACCTGCTACTCCAGGTATTTCCTAACTTTCCACTTTTGTATTCCAATCCCCTGTGATGAAACGGACATTTTTTTTGGTGTTAATTCTAGAAGGTCTTGTAGGTCTTCATAGAACCATTCAACTTCAGTTTCTTTGGTATTAGAGGTTGGGGCATAGACTTGGGTTACTGTGATATTGAAGGGTTTGCTCTGGAAACAAACCAAGATCATTCTTTAGTTTTTGAGATTTCACTCAAGTACTCAAGTACTGTATTTCAGACTCTTTTGTTAACTATGAGGGCTACTCCATTTCTTCTAAGGGACTCTTTTCCACAGTAGTAGATATAATGATCATCTGAATTAAATTTA
Source organism: Bubalus kerabau (assembly GCF_029407905.1). Lineage (NCBI taxonomy): Eukaryota > Metazoa > Chordata > Mammalia > Artiodactyla > Bovidae > Bubalus > Bubalus kerabau. The sequence goes on along the minus strand of NC_073626.1, from coordinate 56,021,873 downwards.
CCCATTCTCATCCATTTTAGTTCACTGATTTCTAAAATGTTGATGTTCACTCTTGCCATGTCCTGCTTGACCATGTCCAATTTACATTGATTCATGGACCTCACATTTCAGGTTCCTATCCAATATTGTTCTTTACAGCATCAGACTTTAGTTTCGCCACCAGGCACATCCATAACTGAGCATCATTTCTGCTTTGGGCAAGCCTCTTAATTCTTTCTGGAGTTATTTCTCCACTCTTCCCCAGTAGCATGTTGACCATCTACTGAGCTGGAGGTCTCATCTGCCAATGTCATATATTTTTGCCTTTCATACTGTTCGTGGGGTTCTTGAGGCAAGAATACTGAAGTGGCTTGCCATTCCCTTCTCCATTTGGGCATATATCCAAAGGAAATAAAAACCTTTCTCAAATATATTCACCCTCATGTTTAATGCAGCATTATTCACAATAGCTAAGACATAGAAACATCCTACTTATCCACTGGTGAATGAATGGATAAAGAAAATGTTGTGTGTGTGTGAGCACAAAGAACTGATGCTTTTGATTGTGGTGCTGGAGAGACTGTTGAGCATCCCTTGGACTGCAAGGAGATCAAACCAGTCAATCCTAAAGGAAGTCAATTCAATGGACATGGATTTGAGCAAACTCCAGGAGAGAGTGGTGTGCTGCAATCCATGAGTTTGCAAAGAGTCACACATGACTTAGTGACTAAACAACAACAACAAATATATATATTCAACTGTGTGAAAAGTAGGAATAGTGTCTTTTGTAACAATGTGTGTATGTGGATCTTGAATGTATTATGCTAAGTGAAATAAGGCAGACAAAGACTTTATGCTCTCATTTATATGTTGTGTCTAAAAATGTTTGATGCCATGGAAAAGAAGAGTATAATTGTGGCTGTCAGGGCCTGAGAGATAGGGAAAATATGGTGATGTTGGTCAAAGGATAAAAACTTCTAGATGTAGAATAAATTTATTCTGGTAATAAAATGAATACACAGCACATATATATATAATTAACAATACAGTATTATATACTTGGACTTTCCAGGTGGCACTAGTGGTCAAGAACCTGTTTGCCAATGTAGGAGATATAAGAGATGCAGGTTCAATCTCTGGGTTGGTAAGGTCCCCTGAAGGAGGACGTGGCAACCCACTCCAGTATTCTTGCCTGGAGAATCCCAAGAACAGAGGAGCCTGGCAGGCTACAGTCCATAGGACTACAAAGAGTTGAACACAACTGAAGTGACTTAACACGCATTACATACTTGAAATGTTGAAAGTATAGATCTTTAGTGTCATCACCACAAAAATATGGCAAGTATGTGATGGAATAAGGTGTTAACTTACCTTGTTGTGGTAATTATTTTACCAGATATACATACATGAAATTGCTTTACACCTTATGATTACACATATATCAATATAATATTGCAATCATTTGAAAAAAAAAAATCTGTTTCTCTGGACTTGAGGGAGCTAGCTATATTTAACTGCTTAAGATAAAAATATTATGCTTTTTATTTTTCTTCTAATTATCAGAGGCATTCTAAAAGAAAATCTTATATAGTATAGTTTCTTTACTAAAACTGTGTTTATATTTTAATACAAAATATTATCGGAGTAAGTAATATTCTGATTAAAAGGTCATTCAGAAATGCTACTGTTAGTTGTCTTGGGCATCATTCATAATAAGCAGGTGCTGTACAAGGATGTACCAAAAATGTTATGAAAATCATTCACCAGGCATATATAATAATTGCATGTTTGAAAACTTAAGAGGAAAACAAATGTATGTGTAAGACTCGGTTATTTACAAAGTCTTACTGAGCAGCTTAGTAGGGAATCAACTTTGCATTTATGCATCAGCAATAGTTTCTAATCTCAAATTTGAATTAGACCTCCTGGAAATAAGAAAGAGAGATGGTATAAATTTGAATAATCCTTTAAAAAATCCATGGCCTATACACAGGGCTTCCCAAGTAGTGCTAGTGGTAAAGAACCTGCCTGTCAATGCAGGAGACATAAGAGACACTTGTTCGATCCCTGGGTTGGGGAGACCCAGGCGAGAAGTGGCAACCCACTCCAGTATTCTTGCTGGGACAATTCCATGAAGAGACGATCTTGGTGAGCTACAATCCACAGGGTCACAAAGAGTCAGACACAGCTGAAGCAATTGAGCGTACACAGGGGAAAAGCAATCTTTGTAAACTTATCTCTGAGGAATCATTGACACTGGACTTACCAGAAAAATATATAAATCATCTGTTTTAAATATGTTCAAAGAACTGTAGGAAACCATATGTTAAAAATTAAAGTATGACAGTGATGTTTCACCAAATAGAGAATGTTGATAAAGAGAAATAATTTAATAAAAAAAGAACCACGTACAAAATCTGAAATTGAAAAGTACAATAACTGAAATGAAAAGTTGATGAGGAGGGCCAAACAGCAGATTTTAATAGCCAAAAGAAAGAATTAGGGGATTTAGAGACAAGTCCATTGATATAAAATCTGAAGAATTGAAAGGAAAAGAGTCAAGAAAAATTATGAGCCTCAAGGGCCTGTGAAACATAATCAGGAATATCAGCAAACGTATATTGGGAGTCACAAAAGAAAAGGAAAGAAATAGGCCAAATACTTGAAGAAGTGACAATCAGAAACTTTCCAATTGTAATGAAAAACATTAAATCAAGAAAGCTAATGGAATCAAAATATAATAAATTCAAAGATATCCATAGCTTTTGTATATTACTATCAAAATTCAGTTCAGTTCAGTCCTTCAGTCATGTCCAACTCTTTTCAACCCCATGGACTACAGCATGCCAGGCTTCCCTGTCCATCACCAACTCCTGGAGCTTGCTCAAAATCATGTCCATTGAGTCGGTGATGCCCTCCAACCATCTCATACTATCAAATTGTGGGACATTAAAGTCAAAGAGAATCTTGAAAGCAGGAGGAGACAAATAATTTAGGTACAAGGACTCCTGAATAAGATAAACAAGTGATTTTTCATCAGAAATCATGAAAGTCAGAAGGCAATGAAGTGAGATATTCAATGTAATTAAAGAAAAAGACTGTCAGTTAAAAATTCTATATGCTTATGGTGTTCGGAAGTGTTGTAGCTTTATTCTTTTGCACACAGCTGTCCAGTTTTCCCAGTACCACTTATTGAAGAGGCTCTCTTTTCTCCATTGTATATTCTTGCCTCCTTTGCCAAACATAAGGTACCCATAGATAGGTGGGTTATCTCCAGGGTTTCTATCTTGTTCCATTGGTCTATATTTCTGTTTTTCAGCTAGTACCACACTTTCTCGATTAAGGTAGCTTTGTAGTATAGTCTAAAATCAGGAAGTCTCATTCCTCCTGCTCCATTTTTTTTTTTTCTCAAGATTGTTTTGGCTATTCAGAATCTTTTGTGTTTCATACAAATTAATTTTTTTGTTATAATTTTGTGAAAATGCCATTGGTAAGTTGATAGTGATTGCATTGAATCTGTGGATTGCTTTGGGTAGTACAGTCATTTTCACTTTATTGATTCTTCCAATCCAAGAACATTCTCAGAATGAGAGAAAATAATTGCAAATGAAGCAAGTGACAAAGGATTATACTCCAAAATATACAAGCAGTTCATGCAGCTTAATAGCAGAAAAACAAACTACCCAATAAAAAGGGAGGGAGGCAGAAGACCTAAAAAGACATTTCTCCAAAGAAGACATAGAAATGGCCAACAGGCACATGGAAAGATGTTCAACATCACTCATTATTAGACAAATGCAAATCACTGGTCAGAATGGCCATCATCAAAAAATGTACAAACAATAAATGCTGGAGAGGGTGTGAAGAAAAGGGAACACACTTGCACTGTTGATGGGGATGTAAACTGATGCAACCACTATGGAGAACAGTATGAAAGTGAAAATGAAAGTTGCTCAGTCGTGTCTGACTCTTTGTGAATACATGGACTGTATATAGTCCATGGAATTCTCCAGGCCAGAATACTGGAGTGGGTAGCCTTTCCCTTCTCCAGGGGATCATCCCGGACATAGGGAGAACAGTATGGAGATTCCTTTAAAAGCTAGGAATAAAACCACCGTATGACCCAGCAATGCTATTACTGGGCATATACCCTGAGAAAACCATAATTCAAAAAGACACATGTACCCCTATGTTCAATGCAGCACTACTTGCAATAGCTAGGACATGGAAGCAACCTAGATGTCCACTGACAGATGAATGGATAAAGAAGTTGTGGTACATACATGCAATGGAATATAAACCATAAAAAGGAATGAATTTGAGTCGATTGAAATGAGGTGCATGGACCTAGGCAGAGTCAATGAAGTCATAAAGAGAAAAACAAATATCATATATTAACACACACACACACACACACATATATATATGTAATCTAGAAAAATGGTACTGATTAACCTATTTGCAGGGCAAGAATACAGACACAGATGTAGAAAATGGACTTGGGGACACAGCAGGGCAACGAGAAGGTGGAACAAATTAAGAGAGTAAGATTGATATATATACACTACCATGTTTAAAATATTAATAAATAGCTAGTGGGAAGCTTCTACATAACACAGAGAGCTCAGCCTGGTGCTCTGTGATGACCTAGAGGGGTGGGATGGGAGGAAGACTCAAGAGGGAGGGGATATATATATATATACACACATACATACATACATACACACTTAGAGCTGATTTACATTGTTGTATGGAGAAGGAAATGGCAACCGACTCCAGTGTTCTTGCCTGGAGAATCCCAGGGACGGCGGGGCCTGGTGGGCTGCCATCTATGGGGTCACATAGAGTCAGACATGACTGAAGCGACTTAGCAGCAGCATGCAGAAACCAAAAGAACATTATAAAGTAATTATCCTCCAATTAAAAATAAATTTCAAAATATAGAAAGAAAAAGAAATAAAGAAAATGCAGGCTAATAAAAATAAACAGTACCATCATGACATAACTACAAATTTTGTTTATGGCTTTTCTTCCTCTTTCAGACACTTATTAATCATTAATCCACATCTGCCCTGTGTACTTCCATCCACTGCTTTTCAGGAAATTAAGTCTTTCTCATATGGTTCTAGGAGGTTCCTTTAAGCTGTTATCTCTGACTCAGATCAACTGTCAGCACCACAGGAAAGGGAGCTCCAACATTCAGGTGGTCAACTGGTCAACTCCCAGTTGACTACCTGGGTCTTGAGTAATCACCTTGATGTGCTCATACCTCATATTCTATAAACAGAAATATCTCTGGCCAAATACACCATGGGAAATGCAACTTTCAGGTCAATCCCCATTACTTCTCCCCCATCATATACACTATGATTCTCCTATCACTATACGCTTCAGCTCAGCTTGGTTCAGTGGCTCAGTAATGTCCAACTCTTTAAGACTTCATGGATTGCAGCACACCAGGCTTACCTGTCCATCACCAACTCCTGAAGTTTGCTCAAATTCATGTTCATTGAGTCAGTAATGCCATCCAACCATCGAATCCTCTGTCGCCCCCTTCTCCTCCTGCCTTCAATATTTCAATATTGGCAGCATTGGGGTTTTTTCTAATGAATCAGTTCTTCACATCAGATAGCCAAAGTATTGGAGTTTCAGCTTCAGCATCAGTCCTTCCAATGAATATTCAGGGCTGTTTTCCTTTAGAATGCACTGGTTTGATCTCCTTGCCATCTAAAGCACTCTCAAGAGTCTTCAACACCACAGTTTGAAAGCATCAATTCTTTAATACCCCACTTTCTTTATAGTCCTACTCTCATATCCATACATGACTACTGGCAAAACCATAGCTTTGACTAGACGGACCTTTTTCGGCAAAGTAATGTCACTGCTTTTTAAAATGCTGTCTATGTTAGTCATAACTTTTCTTCACTATATGCTTCAGTTCAGTTCAGTTCAATTCAGTTGCTCAGTTCTGTCCGACTCTTTGTGACCCCAGGAACCACAGCAAGCCAGGCCTCCCTGTCCATCATCAACTGCTGGAGTTTACCCAAATTCACATCCATCAAGTCAGCAATGCCATACAGCCATCTCATCTTCTGTCTTCCCCTTCTCCTCTTCCCCCCAATCCCTCCCAGCATCAGAGTCTTTTCCAATGGGTCAACTCTTCGCATGAGGTGGCCAAAGTACCGGTGTTTCAGCTTCAACATCAGTCCTTCCAATGAACCCCCAGGACTGATCTCCTTTAGGATGGACTGGTTGGATCTCCCTGTGGTCCAAGGGACTCTCAAGAGTCTTCTCCAACACCACAGTTCAAAAGCATCAATTCTTCAGCACTCAGCTTTCTTCACAGTCCAACTCTCACATCCATATATGACCACTGGAAAAACCATAGCCTTGACTAGACGGACCTTTGTTGGTTAAGTAATGTCTCTGCATTTTAATATGGTGTCTAGGTTGGTCATAACTTTCCTTCCAAGGAGTAAGCGTCTTTTAATTTCATGGCTGCAGTCACCATCTGCAGTGATTTTGGATTCCAAAAAAATAAAGTCTGACACTGTTTCCCCATCTATTTCCCATGAAGTGATGGGACCAGATGCCATTATCTTCGTTTTCTGAATGTTGAGTTTTAAGCCAACTTTTTCACTCTCCACGTTCACTTTCATCAAGAGGCTTTTTAGTCATCTGCATATCTGAGGTTATTGATATTTCTCCCCACAATCTTGATATAAGCATCTGAATTCAGAGTTCCAAAGAATAGAAAGGAGAGATAAGAAAGCCTTCCTCAGCGATCAATGCAAAGAAATAGAGAAAAACAACAGAATGGGAAAGACTAGAAATCTCTTCAAGAAAATTAGAGACACCAAGGGAACATTTCATGCAAAGATGGGCTCAATAAAGGACAGAAATGATATGGATCTAACAGAAGCAGAAGATATTAAGAAGAGGTGGCAAGATTACACACAAGAACTGTACAGAAAAGATCTTCATGACCAAGATAATCACGATGGTGTAATCACTCACCTAGAGCCAGACATCCTGGAATGTGAAGTCAAGTGGCCCTTAGAAAGCATCACTATGAACAAAGTGGAGGTGATGGAATTCCAGTTGAGCTATTTCCAATCCTAAAAGATGATGCTGTGAAAGTGCTGCACTCAATATGCCAGCAAATTTGGACAACTCAGCAGTGGCCACAGGACTGAAAAAGGGCAGTTTTCATTCCAATTCCAAAGAAAGGCAATGCCAAAGAACGCTCAAACTACCACACAATTGCACTCATCTCACACACTAGTAAAGTAATGCTCAAAATTCTCCAAGCCAGGCTTCAGCAATATGAACTTCCTGATGTTCAAGGTGGTTTTAGAAAAGGCAGAGGAACCAGAAGTCAAATTGCCAACATCCGCTGGATCATTGAAAAAGCAAGAGAGTTCCAGAAAAACATCTATGTCTGCTTTATTGACTATGCCAAAGCCTTTGACTGTGTGGATCACAATAAACTCTGGAAAATTCTTAAAGAGATGGGAATCCCAGACCACCTGACCTGCCTCTTGAGAAACCTATATGCAGGTCACGAAGCAACAGTTAGAACTGGACATGGAACAACAGACTGGTTCCAAATAGGAAAAGGAGTACGTCAAGGCTATATATTGTCACCCTGCTTATTTAACTTATATGCAGAGTACATCATGAGAAGCGCTGGGCTGGAAGAAGCACAAGCTGGAATCACTATGTGCTCAGGTAAGTACAACTCATTAATCAATACCTTCAGAGTTTTTGCAGACATGTGCAGATTGGAGAAAATTTTGTGTAGTCTTCACACATCTCCTCAACTGAAATCAAATAAAATGATGCCTTCCTGTTAGAGCTTTCATACCAATATGAACAAAAGGTGGAGATGGAAGGGGAGAGTGCAGTGCTAGCAGCCCAGCTCCAGCTGAATGGGTTTGAATCCTGACTCTGACACCTACTAGTGGGGAAGCCTCAGGAAAGTCACTTAGCACTTCTGTACCTTGTTTTATCTTTTTAAATAAAGAAGGCAGAATGAGTTATTTTAGGACTTAAGATCACAATCTATGCAATATATATAAATACTTCCCCTTGGAGAAAAGTTTCACACACACACGTACACACTTTGGCCAAGCATGGAATTCCCAATGAGAAATGCATTTATTACAAAAATGCAAAGTCACTGTCCCATGGTCTTCTAACTTCAATGGTGCCATTAGTAGTGCTATCTTATCTGATACTTTACCTAGTAAGTACCTAGTTCTTTAAATCTAGCAACTTGTTCATTCAATTCTGGATGTTTTTGTCTTTATTATTCTTTAAATAAGTTCTTCCATTTGGGATAATGGTTCTCTCTGTAGAACAGTCAGGCAGATACTTGGCCAATCCACTGGGTAACTGTCTGCATTTCCTCTTAGATTTGTCCCTTTTCCCATAAAGAAATCCTCCCCATCATGCTTTTATATAATTAAAGAGCTGATTAAGTAGAAAGATTTATTATTTTCAGGGTAAGAAGGCAAAATATTATAAGCTTGCTGCTGCTAAGTCACTTCAGTGGTGTCTGACTCTGTGTGACCCCATGGACGGCAGCCCACCAGGCTCCCCTGTCCCTGGGATTCTCCAGGCAAGAACACTGGAGTGGGTTATTATAAGCTTAAATCTATAAATACAATAAAATCACAAAACTTCTGTTTGTTTGTGGGGGTCTGTGTGTGTGTGTGTGTGTGTGTGTGTGTGTCTGTTTGTGTATGTGTCAAGCTTATCTTAAAATGCATAGGATTATAAAGAGACAGGATAATTTTGGAGAAGAAATGGAGATACACTCCCTAACAATTACCAAAGCTATTATAAAGCTAGGGTAATTAAGATAGAATGGGATATTAGCATAAGAATAGACAAATTAACCAATGAAATAGAAACGAGAACTCAGAAACAGGACTTGAAAAATTACACAAGAGCTTTAGAAATCAGAGGGGAAAAAATGAACTTTTCAATAAAGGATGCAGGGACTCTCAAAGTGGCAAAATTATAGCAATAATAATAATAACAACAAAAATACTTATTTGTTTTCACCATTAACAAATTAACTGAAAGTAGATTAAAAATCTAAATGTGAAGAGCAGTAATTTTAAATTTTTTAAAGAAATGATAAGAGATACACTTATGATCTGGGCTTCCCTGGCAAGTCAGTGGTAAAGAATCTGCCTGCCAATGAAAGAGACACAATAGACATGGGTTTAATCGTTGGGTCAGGAAGATTCCCTGGAGGAGGAAATGGCAACCCACACAGTATTCTTGTCTGAAAAATTCCAGGACAGAAGAGCCTGGTGGGCTACAGTTCATGGGGCCACAAAGAGTCAGACACAACTAAGCAACTGAGCCCACACACACACACTTATGATCTAGAAATAGAAAAAAAAAAATTCTAATACAAGACACAAAATTAACCAACAATAAAGAAAAGCAAAGTAATAAATTTGGCTTCATTAAAACAAAAAATTTAAACAAAAGAACAAAAGTAATCCTGTAAAAGGTTAAGGTAAAAGCCACATGTTGGAGTTAGATAATGAAGTGTAAAAATAGAGGCAATGCATTTATCAGCATGACCATCTGTCCTGGTCAACCGGGAACAGTTCTAATGTACATCAATTGCCCTAGTGTAATTGTTATTAACCGTGTTTTCAATCTGAGGAGGCCTTAAAAATAGCTGAGAAAAGAAGTGAAAGGCAAGGGAGAAAAGGAAACATATATCCATCTGAATGGACAGTTCCAAAGAATAGCAAGGAGTGATAAGAAAGCCTTCCTAAGTGATCAATGCAAAGAAATAGAGAAAAACAATAGAATGGAAAAGACTCGAGATCTCTTCAAGGAAATTAGAAATACCAAGGTAATATTTCACACAAAGATGGGCACAATAAAAGACAGAAACAGTATGGACCTAAAAGAAGCAGAAGATATTAAGAAGAGGTGGCAAGAATACACAGAAGAACTATACAAAAAAGATCTTAATGACCCAGATAGCCATGATGATGTGATCACTCACCTGGAACCGGACATCCTGGAGTGTGAGGTCAGGTAGGCCTTGGGAAGCATCACTATGAACAAAGCTACTGGAGGTGATGGAATTCCCATTGAGCTATTTCAAATCCTAAAAGATGATGCTGCACTCAATATGCCAACAATTTTGGAAAATTCAGCAGGGGTCACAGGATACAAAAAAAATCAGTTTTCAATCAAATCCCAAAGAAAGGCAATGTCAACGAATGCTCAAACTACTGCACAATTGCACTCATTTCACATGCTAACAAAACAATGCTCAAAATTCTCCAAGCCAGGCTTCAACAGTATGTGAACTGAGAAATTCCAGATGTTCAAGCTGGATTTAGAAAAGGCAGAGGAACCAGAAATCAAATTGCCAACATCTGATGGATCATAGAAAAAGCAACGGAATTCCAGAAAAACATCTACATCTGTTTCATTGACTATGCTAAAGCCTTTGACTGTGTGGATCACAACAAACTGTGGGAAAATGTTAAAGAGATGACAACACCAGATGACCACACCTGCCTCCTGAGAAACCTGTATGCAGGTCAGGAAGCAACAGTCAGAATTGGACATGGAACAACAGACTGGTTTCAAATTGGGAAAGGAGTACATTAAGGCTGTATATTGTCACCCTGCTTATTTAACTTATATCCAAAGCACATCATGTGAAATGCTGGGCTGGAAGAAACACAAGCCGGAATCAAGATTGGTAGGGAAAAAAATCAATAACTTCAAATAAGGAGATGACACCTCCTTATGGCAGAAAGTGAAAAGGAGCTCAAGAGCCTCTTGATGCAAGTGAAAGAGAGGAGTGAAAAAGCTGTCTTAAAACTCAACATTCAAAAAACTAAGATTATGGCATCTGGTCCCATCACTTCATGGTAAATAGATGGGGAAACAATGGAAACAGTGGCAGACTTTATTTTCTTGGGCTCCAAAATCACTGCAGATGGTGACGGCAGCTATGAAATTAAAAGATGCTTATTCCTTGGAATAAAAGCTATGACAAACTTAGACTCCATATTAAAAAGCAGAGACATTACTTTGCAGACAAATGTCCATATAGTCAAAGCTATGGTTTTTCCAGTAGTCATGTATGGATGTGAGAGTTGGATCATATAGAATGTTGAGTACCTAAGAATTGATGCTTTTGAACCGTGGTATTGAAGAAGACTCTTGAGAGTCCCTTGGACTACAAGGAGATCCAACCCGTCCATCCTAAAGGAAGTCAGTCCTGAATATTCATTGGAAGAACTGATGCTGAAGCTGAAATTCCAATACTTTGGCCACCTGACACAAAGAACTGATAAAGATCCTGATGCTGGGAAAGATTGAAGGCAGGACAAGAAGAGGACAACAGAGGATGTGATGGTTGGATGGCATCACCAACTCGATGGACACAAGTTTGAGCATGCTCTGGGAGTTGGTGATGCACAGAGAAGTCTGGTGTGCTGTAGTCCATGGCATCACAAAGAGTTGGACATGACTGAGTGACTGAACTGAACATCACTCTCAGAAGATACCTCAGTTCAGTTCAGTTGCTCAGTCATGTCTGACTCTTTGTGACCCCATAAATGCAGCACACCAGGCTTTCCTGTCCATCACAAACTCCCAAAGCTTACTCAAACTCATGTCCATTGAGTCAGTGGTGCCATCCAATCATCTCATCCTCTGTCGTCCCCTTCTCCTCCTGCCTTCAATCTTTCCCAGCATCAGAGTCTTTTCAAAAGAGTCAGTTATTTGCATCAGGTGGCCAAAGTATTGGAGCTTCAGTATCAGTACTTCCAATGAGTATTCAGGACTGATTTCCTTTAGGATGAACTGATTGAATCTCCTTGTGGTCCAAGGGACTCTCAAGAGTCTTCTCCCACACCACAGTTCAAAAGCATCAATTCTTCAGCACTCAGCTTTCTTCACAGTCCAACTCTCACATCCATACATGACCACTGGAAAAACCATAGCCTTGACTAGACGGACCTTTGTTGACAAAGTAATGTCTCTGCTTTTAAATATGCTAGGTTGGTCTAGTTGGTCATAACTTTCCTTCCAAGGAGTAAGTGTCTTTTAATTTCATGGTTGCAATCACCATGTGCAGTGATTTTGGAGCCCAGAAAAATAAACTCAGCCACTGTTTCCCCACCTATTTGCCATGAAGTGATGGGACCAGATGTCATGATCTTAGTTTTCTGAATGTTGAGCTTTAAGCCAACTTTTTTACTCTCCTCTTTCACTTTCATCAAGAGGCTCTTTAGTTCTTCTTCACTTTCTGCCATAAGGGTGGTGTCATCTGCATATCTGAGGTTATTGACATTTCTCCCAGCAATCTTGATTTCAGAAAATCTCTTATGCTGATAATAAATGTGGTGTGGTAAACAGAGAGTAACAGTTGTAGTTGAATATGTGTGAAATCCCTGCTTTAGTATTTTAAGAAGCAACTCTCAAAGTCCAAGTCAAGCCCCTCAAGTCCACTGAAACTTGGATTTTCCTCTCCATGGGACAGGAGGAATAAAGCTGACCTGTGGATTTCCTGTACGTGTTGGAAGCAATATATGTAAACTACCTGCCTGCAGTATGAGCTCAAATGTTCCCACTGACCTCCTCAGTGGATTCGGGTGCTCTTCCTCTTACCCCTACTCCACTACTGACCAGACCAGGCATCTGGCTTCCTGATGGTATTAATGATAAACTTATATAGGATGCCTCTTCTACAGACTTGGGGCTTTGGAGAATGATATAAGAGTGCTGCCCACTGCCCCCACCCCCACCCGAGTCTGTAGCTCCAGAACCAACACCAGAGGCTGGGTGTAAAACTGAGTGAGGGAAAGGGTGACTGAGTGAGGTGACTGAGAATGAATAAGGGATTGGGAAAGAGAGTGAATAAGAGATTGAGAGAGAGAGAGAGAGAGTAAGGGAGAGAGGTCTTTCTTGGCCCCTTGAAAGACAGCAAAGATAACTAAGTCCACATGGTGTGTCCAGACCCTCAGAATTGAGACTACAGTCCACAAAGGAACCAACAGGTGAGGTGAGGGCACTCAGGGAAAATGAGGTTAATTACATTGAACCCTGAGTGGAACCTGTAGTGTCAGTCCCAAATGTGCACCTCCAAAGGTATTAGAGTTGTACCTGAGGGCCTGACCATGGGCCTTCTCCATCAGCCAAGAACCCCTCCTGCAGGGGCTCCTTGGGGCCTAAGAGAAAGGGAGGAATTTCCCACAGGCAAAGATGGGAGGGCTGAGCCCCTTTCAGCAGGTAAAGGAAGTGAAGGAGATGTTGATCTATACCCAGGGCCGTATTGGATATTTTGGATCCATTTCATAGATGAGAAGGCAGTGGTTCAGGGAGATTAGGTAACTAACCAAGGCTATGCATGCAGCCAGTAAGACATCAAGGTTACAGCTCATGCAAAGATCATGCTCCCTACATTCAACGGGCTGTATAAGAGGAAAAGACCCCTGGGTGGGGATCACTCTGGAAGGAATCATAGAGAGGAGCCACTGTCAGCTGCTTGAGTGAACAAATAGATTCTCTTATGCAGTACAACCTTGCATTGCTCTCAGGTAGGCTCTTTAGCCGGAACATGTACAGGTAGTAAGTGTAAACAGTTCTAAAAACCAATTAATAGCTACTATTACAGAATGCCAGATGAGAAGAGGGACATTGAAGACATTTTACACTCGATGCTTACACAAGCCCTAGCAGGTACTGCCCATTCCATTTTACACACAAGGGCACCAAGGCTCAGCAGATAGGTGACATGTCCAAGAGCACACAGCTGGCAAGGAGGGCTTGAACTCAGGCTGCACACCTCCAGAGACTTTTCATGTCCCAGCAGCCCATGCCACCTCTCTACATGTTAGCTTCACCTTATGTTCACAAATCATTCACAATAGAAGTGATCCTCAAGAAAGTGCATGAGAAACCCACAGCCAGGAGCCAGGTCAGCCCTCACCCCAAAGAAAATCTAAATGGGAGAATTTCTTGATAGTCCAGTGGTTAGGACTTGGTGCTTTCACTGCCAGAGCCAGAATCAATCCCTGGTTGGGGGACAAAGATCCTGCAAGCCATGTAGCACAGCCAAAAAGAAAGAAAGAAAACCTGTATAGGAAACCATAGGAAAACCTGCTGAAGACACGAGCTCCTCTCCCTGTGGCGACTGGAGCCATGTCCTTCTATAGCAGCTCTCAACTCTCCAGAGCCTCTGGAGCAGCCAGATTCTGCCAGCGCCCACTCGCCCAGCTCATTACTCACTTTTACTGCCAAGCCCCAGAGCTTCTCCCTCTGTTTGAGAAAATGCCCACAGTGTGAGCCCTGGGGAAAGACCTCAGCCCCTCCTCAGAAGCTCATAGCCACAGCCTGACTTCCCCAGACTCCTAGGCAGCCAGAGAGATGGATCAGAGCTGAAGGCTTGCAGACACCCCATCCACACTCTGCCCTGGGGGCCTGGCCCTGTGCTGGGCCCAGGTGGGCTGCAGGTGGACCACAGGCCTGGTTGCAGCCTTCCTTCCTCACTCCTACTCAGGAACTATGGCCAGGAACCATTTAATAAAATGCTTTTCTGCTTCCAATCAGCAAAGTCTTTGCTGCTTTCAGCTAAAAATCTTCCTTCATGCACTCATTTATTCATTTATTCATTCACTCACCAAATATCCATTGGTCCCCTGGGATCCACAAGCTCCTGAGTAATCTCCACCACTCACTGCTGGGTGACTGCAGAGGAGCAATTTGCTTTTTGTGCTCAATTTCCTTACCTATAAAATAAGAATAACTATCACCAGTAGCTCATAGTACTGCTCTAAGATTTAAATGAGTTACCATATGCCTGGGGCACAGTAGGCTGTATGTATTAATACTAGTTATTGTTATCATCATCATCATTGTCATTATTATTATTATAGCCACAACTACCACTAAGGGTCAGGCACACATGTGAGCTTTGGAAAGTAAGTACCACCAGGGCCTTAATCCCAAGAAGCAGAAAATCTGACTGTGAAACAGGCTGGACATGTGACCACAATGGGAGATGGTCAGTGTTGTGGAAGGGAAAGAACAACAGGGGGTTGCTCCATGGAGGGGTCAAATTTGCATCTGAGAGGATCTATCCCAACAGAGGACCAAAAATCTTTCCCTCAATGACTAGTCTAAGATGGACCAATACCACCCTGTTTTTTTCTGTATTCTTTCAAAATACAAATATTCAGGGGGCAGGGAAGGAGGGTCAGGGTGGAAGAAGGGTGTCTCTTGATGTCCTCCCTTCTGAAAAGAGGACACACAGCAGCTACTGTCAAGGGCGAGAGGTGAGAACATCTCCAAGAGGCAGAGAAGGGAGGTGGGGAATAGTGGGAATCCCCAGCAAACTCCTGATTTTGCTGAGGGGGTTGTCTGGGCCAGAACGTGATCCTGAATTTTGATCAGAGATGAAGCCCCTCAGCCACGCGGGCAGGGACCCAGCAGAAGAAAATGAAAAACTCACTTGGGGAGGTGTGCCTTCTACTAGTCCTCACTGAGCCCACCCTCCCTCCCCCCATTGCCATGTCATCAGCATCACCCCAGGCCACATGGGGGAGGACACTGTCTTGAGGGGCTGTGGGATAGGAGAAAGCAGCTCTCCGAGGAGCCCAGATTGTGGCGAGGAGCAGCTTCTCTGTTTTGGTCTTGTTTTCTTGGGTTCAGGGGTTCCTCCCCTCACTGTCTTCTTTCTTCCTATCCTCCTCTAGGTTTCCAGGATCCTCACACTGTCCCCAGGTGGTCTGCAGTCCCCTCTATCATAGCCCTTCCAAATGGACATCTGCCAAAATACCTCCCTGAAGCAGCCAGTAGTCTATGCCACCTCTTTCCCCTCTACACAATGGTTTTTCACAAGTTGGTCCTGGCTTCCTCATCCAACCCATTCATGCCCTTTCTCCAGGACCCATCTCAGGTGCCAGGCCCCTCAATGGGTTGGATGAGGAAGCCAGGACCAGCTTGAGAAAAGCTTGCAACTCCAGGATTTCCTATGGCCAATCATGAGGAAGGTGGAAAGGTGGGATAGGTGTGTGCGTGGAGGGGGTGGGGCTGGGGGACATGGAAGGCCCTGCCTGCAGAGCCAGCCCATTGGAACTTGTTCCTGTTGGTGGTGGGTGGTGGACCCTGAAGATCTGCCATCGTGTAGAGGGGAAAGAGGTGGCAGTAGAATTTTCCTCTGTTTTCTCCCTCTTATACCTCCTCTCTTTTGTGTCCATAGCACTCTGTTCTTACCACATTCCGGGTGGATACTAGTGGGCCACACTCAAAAAAATTTTCAAATGTAACAAAAATAATCCAAATGCACTGCTTATTTCTCACTGAGAAATGATGATTTCACTGGACATTGAACAAACATCCAGGACATAACCACAAACCACACGACAGAAACAGAAAAAGTCTCCTTCTTACTTCTATTCTTTCCCATAAATTCCTCCCCCTCCCAGCCTTGTCATCTTGCCTCTTCTTTTTCCTACATTGCCCTTCGCAGTCCAGTTCATCTTAGCTCTCAGCAACCTCCACTCCTCACCCAGCAGACAGTCTCAGCAGCTCTCCAGAGCATGAACGCACATGCATGCCCACACATTCTGCAAAGCAAATGTCCCCCTTATTCCAATACTCTCTGTCCTTGAGACTGTATGGTGAAGGCTCAAAAGGGGTTTGAGTGGAGAGGGAGACGCATGCCCCAGAATTCCCTTGGTTCCGGATTTGCTCCACAAGTGGGAGAAATGTGGTTTTCATCAACAAAGCAGTCATTTTCACTAGGGTCTATTTTGATAAGAAAATAAGATTTGTGTCCAAATGGTCACATTTTTAAATGATTTATGTTAATCAGTTCTCCAATGGCTGTGAGCTCGGCTGAGACAGGGTCCTTCCTTCCTTTCCCTGCACACTCAGGTGGTACAGGATCCAACCCAGAGGCCCACACACCAACCCCAGTGTCAAGTCCCTGTCCCACCACCACTGTGACTGTCCTTGTCACTACTGCAGTTTCTGGTCACAGTAAATATGCCCTGAACTAAAGGAAACAGTGTTTGGGCTGCGGGTATTTGTTAACCTAGTGCCTTGAATGGAGGAAGGAGTATCTCCCAGAAACTTCCATATTCATGACTTCGATGTTGTTTGTTCTGCCAATAGTGCAGCCCAGCCACAAAGAAAGGGGAGAGGGTAATTCACATCTTCCTCAAGAGTCAATCCTGAAACTTTATTTATGCAAAGTCTTGCCTGGGGGATCATCAGACCCAGCCCACTTGGGGACCCAGCTTTAACTCCAACTTCCCAGGCAATGAACATTGGTGCCAGGGAAGGTGAGCAAACAGGCCCACAGGCCATGGTCTCCCAGCAGGCAGACAGCATGTGCCCCGGAGCAGTCCTTGGAGGAACATGAATAATGATAAAGCCCAAAGAAGAGCCTAGTGATTTCTCTCTGTGACAACAGTCTGCAACGCCTGTCACATGCACTACTCATCAAACAAGTATCTCCCCTGTGCCTCGTGTGAAAGGCCTCCCATGACACATTGCTTTTATTCTAGAGTATGCCTGGGGAGTGTGACAGGTGGCAAGATCTAAGAATATCCTCATCTGCCTTCTAAAATGAGATGGAAAGGGGCCCAGCAGGGGAGTCCTGTGCTGAAATATTATTATTATCAATTATAGTGACACTTTCTGACAGTACAGTGCTTTGTGTTATTTCAAAGCCTGATAACATCTGCTCTTTTGTTTGGCCCTCACCAGGTCACTTTGCAAAACAAGGCTGTGATCCTCTACCTCTGCCGAGATAGGGAACTGGATTTGGACTTGGACTTCAGAGGCTGGGCTGAGGCCACATGGAGGCAGTAGCCTCCATAGTCTGGGTCTGCCTGATGCCCTCATGACATGTGGTAGAGCCTATGGTCCAGGGAGCAAGAGCAGGAGGGAGGGAACTGATGCCCAGTGCTTGGGCGCTCCCAGCTTTGCTTGGCTGCTGTTTAAGATGGGGAGTTTGCCTCACTGCTCTGCATATGGTCACCACGTTCCTCCTGGCATAAGGGGCACACATGCTAGTGTGTCCTGAATTGTGAGGGTCTGTAAGAGCTTTCATGTGGTGAAAATGTGTTCCAAGAACTTTTAAAATATTTATGTCGTTTGATCCAGTCATTACACTTCTGGGAATGCATCCATAACAGAGGAAAGAGAGCAGCCTTGAAGTTCACATGTATCAGGGTTCACATCCTGACTCCATATTCACTTACTTGTCAAATGGGAACGTTACCTGCCCTCCTCTTATCTCCAACTCTCCCGATTGTGAATCAAGAGTCACAAGTCCAATGGACAGTGCTGAAACACAATGGTCACTCCATACTGACCAATGTTATGAATACAGAAAAACCACATTCACAAAGATGATTTCACAGGTGTATTTAGAGAGTAGAAAAATCAGAAAAAATTAAATGGTGCAAAAATAGGGAGATTCATCCCAGAAATTTATAGTTAAATTAGATGTGAATTTTTAGTAGACCACAAACATGGTGAACTTCCAAAGCCAAGGAGCCTGACCTACTGGCCAGAATTTGAAACCTGGGACACAACCAAGGGACAGAAAGGCCTCTGAGCAGAGGTGAGGGTGAAAAGACAGAGCTGAGTTGTTCATATATTTTATGATCTGATTACAGTGAAAAATAAGAAGCAAGTCCAGCTCTCTACAAACAGGGTGCCCAATATCAGCCCATCAGTGTCCTAGAGTCACATCCAATTTAGCATTTGCCCTGAGTTTATTAATGAAATCTTATTACTAGTAGTTGTATTCAAATAATCCAAGATAAATTTTCAGACTGCCATTTTACACCTCGAGCTTCTGCTAAGGTCTGTTAAGTAGCATTTACAATGAACATGCACAGAGCTTTTCCACCAGCAGCTGAAAGGTGATAGGAATAAGTCCTATGTAAACATCTCCCTTTCAAGGATAGAATGCCAGGTCACTGCTCCCATGCGAAAGGTCACTCAAACATAAGCCCTTAGGGACAGTTAATTGCTCCTGGCCACTGGGGTGGTAGAAATATCCAAGGGTACCACTCCTGCTCCAGGGGGGACCGTGGTCAGTCATGCCCAGGCTGTGGCATGCAGCATCCCATGAACACGTGTGGGAGAGTGAAGCTGAGAACTCCAGCTGTAACACATGCACAGAGGACCTTGAACTCTCAGCTACTGTGTTTGTCAGGCAGCCATTTACTTGCTTTATTATTCTTTAACACTTTCAAAAAATTTTTTTCAATAAGCACTTTCAGTAGCAATAAGCTCAAAGGAACTCATTCAAATTTACTGAAAATTAAGTACTGAATTTCTCCTTCTGAAGGAAGTTGGTAATAGATATGCACATTAATTTGCACCAAATGTCAACCTTTACCATGAGAACCCTGGAAACTCAAAGCCCCAAACTTAAAAGAAAGGGATCAACTTTTAATCCAAAGTTCAAAGTCTTGTGTGTGTGTGTGCTTTAACACTGTGCCATGTGATGATGACTAAACCCCACGACTGCAGGATGTACCACTCTATCTGTGATGCATGACTTTTCTTTTTTTAATGTAAGTATAACTGCATTTTTATATAGTTGGTTTCTTTGTTTTTATTTAATTTCATATTAAAGTATACTTGATTTGCAAGTATACTATCATATTAGTTTCAAGTAGTACAGCACAGCAATTCAGAATATGTATATTCTTTTCAGATTCTTTTCCCTTGTAAATTATTATTAAAATAAGATATTGAGTATAACTCCCTGTGCTATACAGTAGGTCCTTATTGGCTGTCTATTTTATATATAGTAGTTGCTATTTAGTGCTCAGTCGTGTCTGACTCTTTGCAACCCCATGGTCTGTCCATGGAATTTTCTAGGCAAGAATACTGGAGTGGGTTGTCATTCCCTTCTCCAGGAGATCTTCCCGACCCAGAGATTGAACCCTGGTCTCATGCATTGCAGGCAGACTCTTTACCATCTCTGCTACTAGTGAAGCCCATATTTAGTAGTGTGTACATGTAAATCCCAAACTCTTAATTAGCATGACTTCTTATTTACATCCACAGATACATTCTAGAATGTATTTCTTTTGTTTTAATGAAGTGATTGATGTGTAGTTACAAAACGTAAAGTGATAGTTGACTTCATCAGCAAAAAAGAACATCACACACAATGAAATGATGCCAGGTTTACACACTGTCCTTAGATGCCTCCAGTAGAAACTATTTCTTTTTTTTTTTTTCCTTCAGCAACTCTTTTTATTTTATTTTATTTTAAATTTTATTTTATTTTTAAGCTTTACAATATTGTATTGGTTTTGCCAAATATTGAAATGAATCCACCACAGGTATACATGTGTTCCCCATCCTGAACCCTCCTCCATCCTCCCTCCCCATACCATCCCTCTGGGTCGTCCCAGTGCACCAGCCCCAGGCATCCAGTATCGTGCATTGAACCTGGATTGGCGACTCGTTTCATACATGATAGTATACATGCTTCAATGTCATTCTCCCAAATCTTCCCACCCTCTCCCTCTCCCATAGAGTCCATAAGACTGTTCTATACATCAGTGTCTCTTTTGTTGTCTCATATACAGGGTTATTGTTACCATTTTTCTAAATTCCATATATATGCGTTAGTATACTGTATTGGTGTTTTTCTTTCTGGCTTACTTCACTCTGTATAATAGGCTCCAGTTTCATCCACCTCATTAGAACTGATTCAAATGTATTCTTTTTCATGGCTGAGTAATACTGCATTGTGTATATGTACCACTGCTTTCTTTTTTTTTTTTTTAATTTTATTTTATTTTTAAACTTTATATAATTGTATCAGTTTTGCCAAATATCAAAATGAATCCGCCACAGGTATACATGTGTTCCCCATCCTGAACCCTCCTCCCTCCTCCCTCCCCATTCCATCCCTCTGGGTCGTCCCAGTGCACCAGCCCCAAGCATCCAGTATCGTGCGTCGAACCTGGACTGGCAACTTGTTTCGTACATGATATTTTACATGTTTCAATGCCATTCTCCCAAATCTTCCCACCCTCTCCCTCTCCCATAGAGTCCATAAGACTGTTCTATACATCAGTGTCTTTTTTGCTGTCTCGTACACAGGGTTATTGTTACCATCTTTCTAAATTCCATATATATGCGTTAGTATACTGTATTGGTGCTTTTCTTTCTGGCTTACTTCACTCTGTATAATAGGCTCCAGTTTCATCCACCTCATTAGAACTGATTCAAATGTATTCTTTTTAATGGCTGATTAACACTCCATTGTGTATATGTACCACAGCTTTCTTATCCATTCATCTGCTGATGGGCATCTAGGTTGCTTCCATGTCCTGGCTATTATAAACAGTGCTGCGATGAACATTGGGGTACATGTGTCTCTTTCCCTTCTGGTTTCTTCAGTGTGTATGCCCAGCAGTGGGATTGCTGGATCATAAGGCAGTTCTATTTCCAGTTTTTTAAGGAATCTCCACACTGTTCTCCATAGTGGCTGTACTAGTTTGCATTCCCACCAACAGTGTAAGAGGGTTCCCTTTTCTCCACACCCTCTCCAGCATTTATTGCTTGTCGACTTTTGGATCACAGCCATTCTGACTGGCATGAAATGGTACTTCATAGTGGTTTTGATTTGCATTTCTCTGATAATAAGTGATGTTGAGCATCTTTTCATGTGTTTGTTAGCCTTCTGTATGTCTTCTTTGGAGAAATGTCTATTTAGTTCTTTGGCCCATTTTTTGATTGGGTCATTTATTTTTCTGGAATTGAGCTGTAGGAGTTGCTTGTATATTTTTGAGATTAATTGTTTGTCAGTTGCTTCATTTGCTATTATTTTCTCCCATTCTGAAGGCTGTCTTTTCACCTTTCTAATAGTTTCCTTTGATGTGCAGAAGCTTTTAAGGTTAATTAGGTCCCATTTGTTTATTTTTGCTTTTATTTCCAATATTCTGGGAGGTGGGTCATAGAGGATCCTGCTGTGATGTATTTCAGAGAGTGTTTTGCCTATGTTCTCCTCTAGGAGTTCTATAGTTTCTGGTCTTACGTTGAGATCTTTAATCCATTTTGAGTTTATTTTTGTGTATGGTGTTAGAAAGTTTTCTAGTTTCATTCTTTTACAAGTGGTTGACCAGTTTTCCCAGCACCACTTGTTAAAGAGATTGTCTTTAATCCATTGTATATTCTTGCCTCCTTTGTCAAAGATAAAGTGTCCATATGTGTGTGGATTTATCTCTGGGCTTTCTATTTTGTTCCATTGATCTATATTTCTGTCTTTGTGCCAGTACCATACTATCTTGATGACTATGGCTTTGTAGTAGAGCCTGAAGTCAGGTAGGTTGATTCCTCCAGTTCCATTCTTCTTTCTCAAGATAACTATTTCATTTCAGTAATGGTCTTTATTTTCTCATCAATCTGGGGAGTCAACATCAAGCTTTTGTAAGTTCTTTCATCAAAGGTGAAGCATTTGACATTATTATGACTGTTATTATCAGTTTAAAGGTTCAATGTTGAAAATGAAATAATTGTTTTGC
This sequence comes from Bubalus kerabau, assembly GCF_029407905.1. Classification (NCBI taxonomy): domain Eukaryota; kingdom Metazoa; phylum Chordata; class Mammalia; order Artiodactyla; family Bovidae; genus Bubalus; species Bubalus kerabau. Next base: position 55,999,317 of record NC_073626.1, on the reverse strand, counting down.
AATGATTATATGATTAAAAAATTTTAGTAGCACACAGTATGTGGTACAAAAACAATATTCTTACTAAATTAAAAAAGTGTAGCAAAATATATTTGGAATAAATTGTAGTCTACATATAATTGACGGAGAAGGCAGTGGCACCCCACTCCAGTTCTCTTGCCTGGAATATCCCATGGATGGAGGAGCCTGGTGGGCTGCAGTCCATGGGGTCGCTAAGAGTCAGACATGACTGAGCGACTTCACTTTCACGTTTCACTTTCATGCATTGGAGAAGGAAATGGCAACCCACTCCAGTGTTCTTGCCTGGAGAATCCCAGGGACAGGGGAGCCTGATGGGCTGCTGTCTCTAGGGTCGCACAGAGTCGGACACGACTGAAGAGATTTAGCAGCACATATAATTGATAATTGCATTCCAGAAAGCTGCACTATTTTATTCAAATAGAAAATACAGTTTTCACATTTAAAATACTTTTATACATACATAGAGAGATGGATTTCAAAATGATTATAATAAAACTGACATGGAAAACAAAAAATCACCAGATTACTCCTTTACTTTCTCTCTTTGTGGTCTATTATCAAGCTGATATTAGAAGTATTTGAAACTTCAAAGAACTACTTTGTGAACAAGCATAAATGGCTGAGTGATACTACACCTTTCTTCAAATGAGTCCATGAAAGTCTAGTTGCATTTAGATCAAAAGTATTCAAATAAATACACACACACACACACATACACACAAATTTGCTTTGAGGCTTTTACCAAAATTTAATTTTTGGAAACAAACAGGAATCCATTGAAATTTGTTCCCTTCAAACATGAGCTTAACAAAATAAGCAATTAAAAGCTCAAGTTGTATATGCAGTTTTATATAAAATAATAAATTGCACTCTGTAATAGCTTCCCTGGTGGCTCAGATGTTAAAGCGTCTGCCTGGAATGAGGGAGACCTGGGTTCGATCCCTGGGTCAGGAAGATCCCCTGGAGAAGGAAATGGCAACCCACTCCAGTACTCTTGCCTGAAGAATCCTGTGGAGGGAGGAGCCTGGTAGGCTACGGTCCATTGAGTCACAAAGAGTTGAACTGAGAGACTTCACTTTCACTTTCACTTTCAATATTTCAACTCTTAGGGAGAATCTTTTAATAGAACTGTTTTTATTGCATAAATTTATGCTCTAAATTGTAATAAAATAAAATCAAGAAAGCCCATGATTTCACAGCATCTAAATTTAGCAAAATCTTCAAAAAGTCATACAGATAACATAAAGTTTCTTTAAAGAAAGTGCTTATAGAGATAATTCCTACTGACATATTTGGGCTAACATATTTTTCCATAAAATACAATTTTGAAAAAATTGCATGTAATTTTGTGGACAAAAAAAAAAAATTACCACACTGAAAATTACACTCTTCAGAACAATACCAGGAATAATGTACTAGGAAAAAAAAAAAAAGGCTAAAAACTAGATGAACAGCAATCAAATTTTAAAATCAAATTTAAGATAAAGTCAAGCAATAATTTATAACAATTGATATTTCATCAAAAAAGCTCTTTTAAAGAATGTATCCAAAAAAGAGAGACTATATGTATATGTGTGGTTGATTCACTTTGCTGTACAGCAGAGATTGACACAGCAGTATAAATCAACTGTACTACAATTTTTTAAAAATGTATTTTGCCACTTTATTTTAAATTATGTTTAGATAAGATGTCCATGTTTAAACAACTATTATGCAATGCAACAACTACTCCATACTGTTACTTTATGATGTTGGTTGTAGGATAAGCATAATTCTACTGTACATTAGGTATTCTGAGGCATCCATTATTTACATAACTATTAAATCTATTGTCAGTCTCTAAATGGCCAAATTGCTCCCCCAGTCACAACGGCTTAGTTGCTGACTCAGTGCCTAGAAGTACAGCACTATTTCTCATTGCTTACTGTCTACTTATATGAAATTAAAAGACGCTTACTCCTTGGAAGGAAAGTTATGACCAACCTGGATAGCATATTCAAAAGCAGAGACATTACTTTGCCAACAAAGGTCCATCTAGTCAAGGCTATGGTTTTTCCAGTGATCATGTATGGATATGAGAGTTGGACTGTGAAGAAAGCTGAGCGCCAAAGAATTGATGCTTTTCAACTGTGGTGTTGGAGAAGACTCTTGAGAGTGCCTTGGACTGCAAGGAGATCCAACCAGTCCATTCTGAAAGAGATCAGCCCTGGGATTTCTTTGGAAGGAATGATGCTAAAGCTGAAACTCCAGTACTTTGGCCACCTCATGCAAAGAGTTGACTCATTGGAAAAGACTCTGATGCTGGGAGGGATTGGGGGCAGAAGGAGAAGGGGACGACAGGGAATGAGATGGCTGGATGGCATCACTGACTCGATGTACATGAGTCTGAGTGAACTCTGGGAGGTGGTGATGGACAGGGAGGCCTGGCGTGCTGCGATTCATGGGGTCGCAAAGAGTCAGACACAACTGAGCGACTGAACTGAACTGTCTACTTAGTGTGTACTATGTGCCAGGAGCCACATAAATAACCTGACAAATGTTATATCTCAGTTATCACAGTCCCCAATTTAGAAACAAGGGAAATGAAACTCAAAAGGCCTAAATTCTTATGCCAGGACCTCATGCGCAGAAAATGGGCTCCATTTATCATGACCTATGAGGTCCCCATGATATTGTACTGTCCCTCATCCCTAGAACACAAAACCTTTAAAGCCCACTTAAATTTACAGTATCTCCTACCATTCATTTATTTCTTTTTCATGTTTTTCTTTTTTTAATCTTAATTTTTCTGTTATAAATTATTTTTGTCAAAATGGAAAATATTAGTTTTGCTTTTCTGATTTTGCATACATAGTCCTCCTTGAAAGTGGGGATTTTGCCTTCTTCAATACAGCTGTGATGAACAGGAGAGATCATGGGCCACTGTACATTATAAACACTGGCCAACATATTACTCAGTGAAATTTTGTTGCACTAACACCAGCATAAAGTGTAGATGGTATGATCAAGGGATATAGAAAAGAAATAAACAGCCATGAACTGAATTTCTCAAGTCTTCATTGATGAATGGAGCTTATTATTTGTCCATGTGGTCAGTCTCCCTCAGAGGCTGCAAATTTACCTTCTGACAACTGGGAATCACCAATTGATATCTGCAACCACTAGAAACATTCTGAGATTCTTTAAGCATGCACAGTTCCTTTAGGGAAGAGTAAGGAATGAAGAAAATAACCTTACTTTTGTTTAAAATTAATTTTTATTTGAGTATATTTGCTTTGCAATGTTGTGTTGTGAGTGTGAATCAAAGTGAATCAGCTAAATGTTTATATATATCTGTTGGGGGAGTGTGTAATTTCTCCATTCTGTCTCACCACAGCAAAAATTTGAAGTGGCAGACCTGTGTTACAGCTCAGTTTTATTTGGCAAGCAAAGGACAATACATCCTTGAGGTGTGAGGGAAGGCCGACCCAAAAGAAGCAAAGAGAAAAGAGAAGAGGTCAATTTTGGCTCCTCTTTTTATGTCTTTTCTCCTCCCCCTGACCCTGCCCTATATAAATTGGGCTAACCAGGAGGGCTTTTTGTTTCACCTGATGTTCTCACTCCAGTCCTCAGATCTTCCTTTGCTCTATTTTCATGGGCTTTATCCTGTTTTGTCTTCTAGCCACTGCATTCTGAACTCCTTTTTCCTATTCCAACTACCTAACATTCCCCACTCAAGAGGCCCAATTCTTTCAGAATAGCAGTGTTGAGGTCTCTCTGGCTACTTCCTGCTGAGCTGGGACAGCAAGGGGCATTGGGCCTCCCCTTCTTACTATTCTCAAGCCTCAGAGTCCTTATAGTGGTGTCCATTTAAGGGTGAGTGATATTTTCTGTGGTTACGTGTAGTTTTATATATCCTTGTTGAATTGGCACAGCATGTTGTAGCTTGTTGACCTGGGCAGAGACAAAATGGGTTAGACAATTGATAATACATGGAGTAATCATAAGCAGCATCAATATGGTGATAACAGATATTAGTATGGGCATTAGCTAACTCCAAATTCCCCCTTGCCAGGAGAAGAATCCCCTAAAGAGAGATTGCAAAACTAGTACAATTATGTAAAGTTTAAAAATAAAATAAAATTAAAAAAAAGAGAGAGAGATTGTAATCACCCCAAGAACTCTCCAGCTTGTTCTTTAAAATCCTATGGGATCTGAATGTTCTTCTTGAGGACTGTGAGACTTTCTTTAACTTAACTGAAGGTATTGACCCAGAAACAGCATGTCTCATTCAAGATGGCTCAAGTCCCTCCTTGTTCAGGGATCAGAAGATCTATCTCCTATTTGTTTTGGAGTACAACCCCTGCCAAGCTGTGTTGGCTCTTTAGAGCTATCCTGAGAAATATTATCCCCAGGAACTTAATTTTGGGGGTCTTCATTAGAGTGGCACTCATCTGTAGTCCTTAATAGGTATCAGAGATGTCCCTCGGGTTTGCAGGTGTATTGAATGTCCTCTTCTGTTTTCTTCCTCAGCTTGACTCTTGAGTAGTGAATCCAAGAATTGTGTCCTGGTACATTGACTGCTGTGAGGGTAGAAAGTATTACAAGGTAGGGGCCCTTCCATGTGGGCTGGAGTTGAGCCTTTTCGGACCTATCTTTCCCTACTTTAATTAGGACTTGAGTCCCTGGAGTATATAGTGGTGGCTCTTTAGAATATTTTGGGTCCTGGTTGACACCCCACAAGTGTATATCTTGTTGGAATTGCCAAATGGCCATGGCATAAAACTGGACGGTCTGAGCCTCTGGATCTAGGAAGAGGTCATTGTCATAAACAAAAGGTCTCCCATATAGCATCTCATAAGGACTAAGACCAACCTCTTCCTTAGGGGAAATACAGGTGTGGAAGAGAGCTATTGGTAAAGCGCCTTCCATTCCAGGGAGGTCTCCTGGGTTATCTTTTTATTGGTGATTTTAAGAATTGGTTGGCTCTTTCTACTTTTTCTAGAGACTGAGGCCTACATGCACAATGGAGATAATAAGGAATGCCCAATGCTTTAGAGACCCCTTGGGTGACCTTAGAAGTAAATGATGTCCCATTGTCACTTTGTAATGACCTGGGCAGACCAAATCTCAGAATGAGTTCATGGAGCAGTTTTTTCACCACCTCCTCAGCCTTTTCAGTCCGGGTTGGGAAAGCCTTCAACCCATCCTGTGAATGTATCTATCATGACTAATAGGTATTTATACCCTTGAGAAACTGGCATCTGAGTGAAGTCCATCTGCCAACCCTCTCCTAGGTAGGTCCCATGCCATTGGACAGACTGGGCCAGCTGGGGCCTTTGAGCTCCTTGGAGGTTGTTTAATTGGCAAGTGGGACAAGAGAAGACCACTTGCCTTATAGTCGTTTGGACCCCTGTTCCTCTGAAGGACCTTTCTAGCAATCTTTGGAGGGCCTTCTCCCCTAAATGAGTGGTGGCATATAAGGAGTTAACCTACTTCCATTGGAGATTCCCAGATAGAAAAAGGAGTCTTTCCTTTCGGAATCATCCCATATGATCTTGAAAGCCATCACTCTTAGCTTTAAGAGTCTCCCCTTCAGTATATGAAGGAATTTCTGGCAAATTAGTCTGTGAAACTAAAGTTTCAGTAATGAAACCTATTAAATCATTGTTTTGTAATGTTAGTCACAGCTGCCTGATCGGCTGCTTGGTTCCCTCATGCCACTTCTGTACTCCCTTTTTGGTGTCCTTTACAATGGGAGACTGAAATCTCAGAGGGCCGATGGACTGCCTCCAAGAACCTAGGGATTTGATCACCAAATTTGATTGGGGACCCTTGGGTGGTCAAGTGGCCTCTTTCTTTCCAAATAGCAGCATGTACATGTAGCACCAGAAAGGCATATTTGGAGCTAGTGTAAATGGCTACTCTTTTCCTTTGTCCAGCTCTAAAGTTCGAGTGAGGGCTGTGAGCTCAGCCAATTGGGCTGAAGTAACTTGTAGCAAAGGTTTAGTCTTTATGGTCTTAAAATTGGAGACTAGTGCATATCCAGCTCTTCTTTTTCCATCCAAGACAAAGCTGCTTCCATAAGTGTACCAGATTTCCTAAGGATTGGTCAGACGATCTTCTAATAATCCTTCTTGTGGTTTTGTCCAGTGGTCCAAGGTTTCTAGGCAAGAGTGAAAGGGGAGAGAGCCCTCGGGGGTAGGCAGGAGAGTGGTTCAGTTAAGAACCTCACAAGGGGATATAGCCATGCCTGAATTTTCCATCAGCACTACTTGATATCTGAGGATTATTTGATCAGACAACCATAAATGGCCTCTCCCATTCAGGAGTTGTTTCACTTGGTGGATTGCTGGGGTCCAGCCCCGGTGGATCCCGGGAATTTGAAGGGGAGACGGCTTCGGCGATCAGGATACGATAGATTTAATTAAATATTAATTAGAGATATAAAGAGTAATAGAATGAGGATAGCTCAGTAGGAAAATTCAGTGGAGAAAAGAGGCTGAATAACTTGGTTTACGTGGAAAGCTAGTAAAATTCCAAGGCAAGGAATTTACATCACCTACGTAGGCCGCAGGCGTCCTCCCGTTCTCCCGAAGGAGAGGAGACACTAAGGCCTCCCCGGTCAGATCTTAGAAGCTCAGGCATAATTAGTAGGCTTGACGAGCCTCCACGTTCCAGATGGGGATTCACCCAGAAGGTGAGAGAAAGAACGACATGGGGAGCCCAGTCTTTCGAGGAACTGATCCCATTTTTTATTTTTCCAGGGTCTGTTTTTATACACTGAGATGTTATACAAAAGTCACGCGGGGTCAGCAGTCCTGACTTTTATTAAAGTCAGGTGCTTCATACAAATGTATACAGAGGTCTTAGGGGTGTTACATCATCTTCTGGCCAGGGGGCCTGCTGACAATTTATGACCCTTTCCTTGTGACAGCGGTCAGTCAGCCAGAACACTTATTTCTGCAGGGGTGATTATTCTTAAAACAGATGCCACCTTCCAAAGGTACCAGATAAAGTTACATTCCTATAGGGTGAGGGTGTAGTGGGTTTTAATTAAGAAAATAATTTACTTAGCCTAAGGTCCAATGTGATTAATATCAAAGGTTAATACTTATTTCTTCCATATATTCATTAATGTGTATAAGGGCAGGGGATGTGGAGACTTAGCATTAAACATTGGCTCAACAAATGAAAAAGCCTTCACCAATACAATTTCTAATCAGCCCACTATACTTATAATAGTTTTCTAACTTCTCTAAAGAACCTGTTTTTAGAAGGTTTAAAGCATCTCATGCCTCTCACAGTTGGGAGGCTGTGAGCAATCACATGTGGCCCGACAAGCCTGTCAGGCAGGATAGAGAACCTTCAGAGGAGTTTGTAGGTTAAAACACTCCTGTCACACCCAGGAATTATTATTAACTGGAGCTCTAAGTTAACTCCTTCTCCGAAAGAGGTGGTGGGGGACAGCCCCCTGTAAAGTCAGAGGTGTAGGTGAGAGCACAAAGTAGTAAAGTAGGCAGACTCTGGTTTTGCGGGTAGATGCTCGAGAATTTCCAGGGGGACTCCTGAGGCTCGATCCCGCCTTTGCATATGTCGAGCTTCCTTCCTCATGACCTTTGCCATGGGCGGAGGTCCTCACGCTGGCTCCCGGCAGTGGATGGTAAAAATAGTTTGTCCCCAAGTGAGAGTTTTAAAGCATCTTCTATCAGGACTGAAATAGCTGCAAGATTTCAAAGGTAGGAAAGATCTCTTCCCAATAAGGGAGTAGGACACTCAGGGGCCCCCAGAAACTGGTGGGAAAATATTTGTCCATCCAAGCAACAAAGAAATGCTCAGGTGATTCTTTTTGTAATTGTTTTTCCTGTAGCACCCAAAATGGTACAGTTTTGGGAGGAGAAGGCTCTAGAGTAGGAAGTCAGGACAGAGTAGGTAGACCCTGTGTCAACCATGAAATTCTCAGGCCTACTTGCCACATCCAGCTGCACCCTTGGAAACTGTGATAGTTATCTGTGACAGGTGAGCTGGCTGGATTGGGCTGCTTCAGTCCTGTTGAACCACCGTGAGGGAAGGCTTGGCGCTTGACATTGAGGGTCTTGTGTCTCAAGGGCAGAGTGCCACCCAATGTCCCAATTGATGGCATTTGTAGCAAGCCATTTTAGGAGACTTGACATGGTTTGGACACTCTTTGATCCAATATCCTGCCTGTCTACAAATTAGGCATATGCCTCATGCCTTGTCCTTAAAGGACTCAGGGGTTTGCCATAGGGTTTCCCTGGAGGGCAGCCAGCATCTGGGCATGCCTTGTCTCTTCTCTTCTCTCCTCTTCCTGGACCTTGGCCTCCCTCTCCTATTCTCCATTATAAAAGGTATTGGTGGCTGTCTGGACCATCTTATCTAAAGAGGCAACAGGGTCCTGCTGCTGTAGCTGTTACAACTTTATCCTGATATTTGATGCACTTTGGGACAGGAATTTGTTAAAATCACCTGTCGCTCTTAAGAGTCTAAGTCCAGATTGGTAAACATTTGGAGGGCTTCTCTTAGCCATTCCAGAAAGGCAATGGGGTTCTCATTGGGCTCTTGAGTTATTGCTGAGACCTGGGCATAGCTCATTACTTTTTGCTGGGCTACTTTTAGTCCTGCCTTTACACAGATCAGAAAATGATCCCTTTCTATGATGTGCTCAGGGTCGTTATAATTCCAACTAGGATCTGAGGAGGGAACCGCAGTTTCCCTCACTGGGTATTCATTACTTGACATGTGAAGCCCTGTAGCATACCTTCAGGTTTCCTTTAATACCCTAGCATACTCAGAGTCAGATAAAATTTAACTAAATATGGGCATGATGCCCTTCCACGTCAAGTCAAAGGCCAAGGTAATGTGTTGGAATGTATCTATATATTTGCCTGGGTCATCTGTATAGCTTTACAGGTCTTGTTTAATCTGTCTTCATTATAAGAGGGAGAAAGGCTTATAGACCCAGGTTGGCCCAAATTCTCCTCCAGTTTCAACTAAGGGACATACTCGAGTTGGCTTTTGTGGAGGGGTACTCCCAGATATGGGGGCACATTTGAATACAAGGAAGGAGGACCAAGCAACTCGGGAGCTGTAGGAGGTGAGCTATCATGGATGGCTTCCTTCTCTTTGTTGTCTGCTTAACACCATTTGCCTAGTAGGCTCACTTTTAGGGCATACAACAATCCCCTACTTAAGACAGAGTTCCTTCATATCTCTTAGTCAGAAGAAAATTTGGACACAGGAGATTTCTGTCCATTTCCCTTGTCTTTTACAGAATAAGTCTAGCTGCAGGATGGTATTATAATTTAGACTCTCATCCGCAGGCCAGTGTTCCTTATGCTCCAGAGGATACCACAGCTGTGTAGCACCACAAAAGAATTTTAAGCCACTTCTCCTTAGAGTTAGAGGATCGAACAGCTTCCAGTTATCAAGGATGCATCTCAAGGGCGTCTGTCAGGAAGTGGATTGGTTATTTCCCATCTGAAATACAGTGATGACAGGGAGGGAAAAAAAAAAAAAACTAATAGGCCTCCTTCTATTTTATTGGTGGACATTTTTAGGGGTAAGTCTTTCTGAAGCTTATCATACCCAGTACTGTTACAACCTGAGAGTCAGATGTACTTGGGGTCAGGGTGCAGATCCCCAGGCAGGCTGAGGCGTGACAGTCCTCTTGAGATCAAATCTCTGGGCAGGTCGAAGCAGGTCAACCTCCTGGGACCCCCTGACTGGAGTTGGGCATCCCCAAGGTCTTCAGCATCACCACTGCTGGGTAGGATTAAGGGGTTGTAATCTTAACTCATTGCTATTTTGTCCACCATGGATGGGAATAGATATCATGATGTAAAGCAATCCAAGCCTGTGCCCTGAGACTGGGAACCTGATGAAACAGCCATAAGCCTTATCCTCTTATTGCTCTGAGGGAATGTAAGTCATTGATTTCCTTCCCAGTCCTCCATAAGAACAGCTTAGGATGTTTCCAATGCTAAACATCTCATTGTCATAGACGCACTTTAGGTAATAACAGAAGTAATGACAAAGGAGTGGGTTATCTGGTCCTGTTAGGGGCATTAAGAGTATTATAATAATAAGCGGGATGTTGCTTACAAGGGGGCAGGGTCCTGGCTGTAGGAGTTAGTAAGTGGCTTAAGAACAAATTGATAAAAGGCAACGGACCAGATGTTCCATAAAAGTGAAGTGGAGATTTGATCCAGGGGATATATTTGTAGCTTTAGGAGAAAGGTGGTAAGGGTTGGGGCCCAAATGGCCTTCAGGGTTAACTCTCAAAGTGGCAAACATTGCCCCTGGAAGCCCAATTGCCATTGAAGGGATGCCACCAATAGATGGACTTCTAGCAGGCATTATGTGCCTGTCACCCACCTTAGTGCATTCACTGAGAGATGCTGTTGTTGCACATGTTGTAGGCAACATAGACGATGAATACCTGAATACCTAGACACACTGGATGTTATACAGTATTTCCCTTCCAAGAGCCAGCTATTTTCTGGTTGTCCCTCCAGAAGATTGTCAAGGCAACATTGTGGGCCTGGACAGGATTTGGGAAAAGAGCATGAAACAGGAGTGAAGGGGGCAGGGCACAACTTTCGAAAGAATGACATCAGTTCAGTTCAGTTCAGTCACTCAGTTGTGTCTGACTATTTGCAACCCCATGAACCAAAGCACACCAGGGCTCCCTGTCCATCACCAACTCCCGGACTCCACCCAAACCCATGTCCATCGAGTCGATGATGCCATCCAACCATTTATCCTCTGTCATCCCCTTCTCCTCCTGCCCTCAATCCTTCCCAGCATCAGGGTCTTTTCCAATGAGTCAACTCTTCACATCAGGTGACCAAAGTATTGGGGTTTCAGCTTCAACATCAGTCCTTCCAATGAACACCCAGGACTGATCTCCTTTAGGATGGACTGGTTGGATCTCCTTGCAGTCCAAGGGACTTTCAAGAGTCTTCTCCAACGCCACAGTTCAAAAGCATTAATTCCTCGGGACTCAGCTAGCTTTATAGTCCAACTCTCACATCCATACATGGCCACTGGAAAAACCATAGCCTTGACTAGACGAACCTTTGTTGGCAAAGTAATGTCTCTGCTTTTCAATATGCTGTCTAGGTTGGTCATAACTTTCCTTCCAAGGAGTAAGTGTCTTTTAATTTCATGGATGCAATCACCATCTGCAGTGATTTTGGAGCCCAGAAAAATAAAGTCTGACACTGTTTCCACTGTTTCCCCATCTGCCCTAGGGAATAACATAAACCAATTAAAATCAAATGGGTCCAAGATGACAAGTCAAATTCAACTAAACCTTGATTATCAATCTGCAAGCTAAATGACACACCCAGAGATGGCGGGACAGTTCCAAATCACAATCAGAAGACCGAGGGGTGGGTGGTTTCCCAATTGTTGGAATGATCCTCCACTCATTAGCATATGAAATCACCCAGCTAGTGAAAACTAACCACATCACATTCCATGGCCACTGCACTCACCCTCTGTGATGGCCCACACTCTTGGAGTGTGCTTCTCTCTCAACCTGAACAAATCCACCTCTTACCTATTGTGTCTCTCACTGAATTTTTTTCAATGAGACATCAAGAACCTGAGCTTCAGTCAGTTCAGTTCAGTCTTTCAGTCGTGTCTGACTCTTTGTGACCACATGGGCTGCAGCACACCAGGATTCCCTAACCATCACCAACTCCTGTGGCTTGCTCAAACTCATGTCCATCGAGTCAGTGATGCCATCCAACTATCTCATGCTCTGTCATATCCTTCTCCTCCTGCCTCCAACCTTGCCCAGCATCAGGGTCTTTTCCAATGTGTCCATTCTTCACATTAGGTGGCCAAAACATTGTAGTTTCAGCTTCATCATCAGTACTTCCAATGAATATTCAGGACTGATTTCCTTTAGAATGGACTGGTTTGATCTCCTTGCAGTCCAAGAGATGCTCAAGAGTTTTCTCCAACATCATAGTTCAAAAGCATAAATTCTTCAGTGCTCAGCTTTCTTTATAGTCCATCTCTCATATCCATACATGACTGCTGGAAAAACCATAGCTTTGAGCTCATTAGGTCCTGAAACCAGGCACAATTGGTTTTGGTTGGGCTCAAGTCCCAGTAGGATATAACTGAGTGACAAAGCATAACACAGAGTCCCTGCCATGTGGGTTTGAGTCCCAATCTTAGGTAAACAGTTCCAAACACAACTTTTCCCCTTCAGGAAGGATGGTGACCTGCCCAATACTTGTAAGCAGTGGCATAGCTGGAGAGATGAGCTGAAGAACAGGAGGGAAAAGCAGTGGGAAAAATGTGCTGAGGAATCCCTTTCACAACCTGCTGGAAAATCTGCTGAATGTCTAACTTGTGCTCACAGTTTTCATTGCCCTTATCCTTGGCACAAAGAATATTAAGGATAGAGGAACCCTCACCCGCTTGGGCAACAGCTACTAGGGCATAGCAGATAGTGGAGTCTTCAGGACACACTGGGGAGTAGCCCCTGCCAGAGTCCCTCAGTTGCACCCACTGCCACTCACCTGTTCACATGGTATTCGAGGAAACAAGAAAGGAGAGATTGCAAAAGAATTAAGATTTTGTTGGCCACATGTACTTCCAGCCATAGTAGCAAGGACCTCCTACCTTAACCTGAGGTTTTCTGGAATCTGAGACTGAGTCACATGAGCTTTCTGCCGAGTTTGTTTTTGCTGTCCTGGTTTCCAGCATGTGGGCTTCTTGTCACTTCTACTGTGCTGGGTTTTCTTTGCATTCAGCTTCCAAGTGGGAGCTTTTGCCCAGTTGGGCTTCTGCTATGTTTGGCCTCTACCTTGCGAGGGCTGAGCCGACATTGTTTCAGCCAAGTTAAATCCGAGTCATGGCACCAGAGATGTCAGGGGAGTGTGTGTGTAATTTCCTTGGTTCTGTCTTGCCGCAACAAAAATTTGAAGCAGCGGACCAGTGTTACAGCTCGGCTACAGCTCAGTTTAAATGGCACACCAGTTTTACAGCTCAATTTTATTTGGTAAGCAAAGGAAAATACATCCGTAAGGTGTGAGGGTGGGCCAACCCAAAAGAATCGAAGAGAAAAGAGAAAAGATCAATTTTGGCTCCTCTTATGTTTTTTTCTCCTTCCCCTGAGCCTTGCCCTAGGTAAATTTGGCTAGCCAGGAGGACTGTTTGTTTCACCTGAGGTTCTCACTCCAGTCCTCAGACCTTCCTTTGTTCTATATTTATGGGCTTTTTCCTTCTTTGTCTTTTTGCCACCGTCATTCTGGACTCCTTTTTCCTATTCTAACTACCTAACGTATCCATGCGTTTATGGGTTTCCTCCCAAGTTAAGTAACCACAGAGCATCAAGTAGAGTTCCTTGTGCTATACAATAGGGTCTCATTAGTTGTCTGTTTTATACATAGCATCAATAGTGTATATATGTCAATCCTAATCTCCCAATTTCTCCCTCCCTGTTTTTTCCCCCCTTGGAATCCATACATTTGTTCTCTACATCTGTGTCTCTACTGCTTTGCAAATAATACCATCTATAATGTTTTTCTAGATTCCACATACATGCATTAATATTTTTCTCTTTCTGACTTACTTCACTGTGTGTGATAGTCTCTAGGTCCATCCACATCACTACAAAGGACCCAATTTCATTCATTTTTATGGCTGAATAATATTCCATTGTATATATGTACTGCAGCTTCTTTATCCTTTCCTCTATTGATGGACATTTATGATTTTTTTCCATGTCCAGGCTATTGTAAATAGTGCTGCAATGAACACTGGGGTGCATGTGTCATTTTGAATTATGGTTTTCTCTGAATATATGCCTAGTAATGGGATTGCTTGGTCATGTGGTAGTTTTATTTTTAGCTTTTTAAGTAACCTCCATACCATTCTCCATAGTAACTGTATCAATTTACACTCTCGCCAACAGGGCATGAGGGTTTGCTTTTCTCTACACCTTCTCCAGCATTTTTTTTTTTCCATGATGGCCATTCTGACCAGTATGAGGCGATACCTAATTGTAGTTTTGATTTTCATTTATCTAATAATTATTGAGAGCTTCCCAGGTGGCTCAGTGGTCAAGAATCCACCTGTCAATGCAGTAGTCACAAGAACCAAGGGTTCAATCCCTGGGTCAGGAAGATCCCCCGAAGGAGAAAATGGCAACACACTCAAGTATTCTTGCTGGTATAATTCTATGGACAGAGGAGCCTGGTGTGTGTTATGTGTCCATGTGTCCATGGGGTCACAAAGAGTTGGACACAACTGAGTGACTGAGCATGTACACAATAATTAGTAATGTTGAGCATCTTTTCAACATTCAGCATTTGTTAGCCATCTGTATGTCTTTTTTGGAGGAATGTCTATTTAGGTCTTCCATAAAATAACCTAACTCAACCATAGTGATTCCTTTAATTAAAACATAAGTGTTATAGTCTGCCATTTTCATTTGTAACTCTTACTTTCTAAGGACATTCTAATTGCAGACAACTTTAACTAAGAATTTGATAGATATCAAATATGAAAATTTATGAGGAAGTATTGATTATTATATTCCTGAGAAATACATCTACTAGGTCAGTAATGTTTTATGAAATTTTGGTATCTCAGAGAAGATCACACAAAGTATTTTTGCAAAAAACTAAACGAAGTAGAGAGAAAGGAAACTTACGCATGCCCCTATCTGAAGTCTCCCAAGCTTCATCATCATCCTCTCTACTTCTTAATTAGCACTGTTTTCCTGAGAAGGTACCAAGTTCAGCGTTTTACACATTGGTTATGTATTATTTTCCTCTTCTTACAAATAAGGAAACAGGTTGAGAGAAGTTATTAAATAATTTTGGCAAGATCACTCCACTTGTAAGTGGCATGGTAGAATTGGATATGAGCTGCCTAATTCAAATCCATCTCAGCCTTCCTCTTCTAAACTATCTGAGAAATGGAAGTTCCCTGCACAGAGCAACTCTCTCTTATTATAGATTTAACATGTGGAGGCAGCCATAAAAAATGCCATTCTCTAAACACAACTATTTTTTGTTTATTTATCTTTTAATTGTAGTAAAATACATATAAAATAAAATTTACCATGTTACCCATTTTTAAGTATATAGTTCAGTATGGTTTTTCCAGCAGTCATGTATGGATGTGAGAGTTGGACTGTGAAGAAAGCTGAGCACCAAAAAATTGATGCTTTTGAACTATAGTGTTGGAGAAGACTCTTGAGAGTCCCTTGGACTGCAAGGAGATCCAACCAGTCCATCCTAAAGGAGATCAGTCCTGGGTGTTCATTGGAAGGACTGATGCTAATGCTGAAACTTCAATACTTTGGCCACCTGATGCAAAGAGTTGACTCATTGGAAAAGACTCTAATGCTGGGAGGGATTGGGGGCAGGAGGAGAAGGGGACAACAGAGGATGAGATGGCTGGATGGCATCACCAACCCGATGGACATGAGTCTGGGTGAACTCCGGGAGTTGGTGATGGACAGGGAGGCCTAGCGTGCCGTAATTCATAGGGTCGCAAAGAGTCATACACGACTGAGTGACTGAACTGAACTGAACTGAACTGAGTGTTAATTACATCTAATTGCTGGGCAACCAGCCTCCAGAACTTTTTCATCTTTCAAACAGAAACACCAATTCCCTGTTTTCTTTTACACCCAACCCCTGGCAACCACCATTCCACTTTCTGTTTCTATGATTCTGACTATTCTTTAGGTACCTCACACAAGTGGAACAGTGATGTATGCAAGGTTCTTTCCCATTGTAGCATGCATCTGAGTTTATTATTTTTTAAAACTGAATAACATTTGTTCCATTGTATGTATATGCTACATTTCATGTATCCTTTCATCCATTAATGGACTCTTGGGTTGCTTCCACATTTCGGCTATTGTGAATAATGCTACTACAAACACTGACATACAGACCTGTATTCAGATACTTCTTTGAGACTCTGCTGTCAATCCTTTTGAGTACTTACCCAGAATGGAATTGTTGGATCTTATGTTAATTCTGTTTTTGTTTTTGTTTTTATTTTGAGGAATGGCCACAGTGACTCTACCACCTTATGCTCCCTTCAATAGTATTCAAGGCATCCAATTGCTATACATCCTTGCCAACATTTGTTATTTTTTTTATATTATCTATTTAGCGGGTGTGAGATGACTTTTGATTTTGATTTGGATGCTTACTAGTTAATGATATTGATCATCTTTTCACGTGCTTCTTAGCCATTTACACATCTTTTCAAGTCCTTTGCCACCACACAGAAAAATTAGCTCAAAATGGTTTTAAGATTTGAACTCATAAAACTACTAGAAGAAAACATAGGAGAAAAACTCAACATTGATCTTAGCAATGATTTTTTTTTTTAATTTGAGACCAAAAGTACAGGCAACAAAAGCAAAAATAAGTAAGTGGGACTATATCAAACTAAAAGTTTCTACAGAGCAGAGGGAAAATTTTGAAAAATGAAAATGCAACTTAGGTAATGGGAGAAAACATTTGCAAGCCAAACATATGCTAAATAGTTAATATTCAAATTATATAAGGAACTCATGCAACTTAATAGCAAAGAAGCAAATAACAGAATTTTAAAATGGGTTAAGGACCTGAATAGATATTTTTCTGAAGAAGACCTACAGATGGCCAATAAGCACATGAATGGATGACCAGCATGTCAGAATTTTATAGTTTTAGGCCTATGTTTAATTATCAGGGAGATGCAATAAAAGCCACAGTGAGATTTCACTCCACATCTCTTAGGATGGCTATTATCATAAAGCCAAGGGACAAGTATTGGTGAGGATATGGAGACAACAGAATCCTCTTAATGGGAATGTAAATTGGTGTAGCCATTATGGAAAACAGTATAAGGTTTCTCAAAAAAATTTTAATAAAGCTATTATATGATCTAACAATTCCATTTCTGGGTACAAATCCAAAGGAAAAGAAATCAAGATCTCGAAAAAATATTTGCACTCACATGTTCATTGAAGCATTATTCATAATAGTTAAGATATGGAAACACCTAAGTGTCAGTTGATGGTGAATGGATAAAAAAGAGGTGGTATATGTAAATAATGGAATATTGTTCAGCTTGAATGGAGAAGGCAATGGCAACCCACTGCAGTACTCTCCTGGAAAATCCCATGGATGGAGGAGCCTGATAGGCTGCAGTCCATGGGGTCGCTAAGAGTCAGACACGACTGAGCAACTTCACTTTCACTTTTCACTTTCATGCATTGGAGAAGGAAATGGCAGCCCACTCCAGTGTTCTTGTCTGGAGAATCCCAGGGACAGGGGAGCCTGGTGGGCTGCCGTCTATGGGGTTGCACAGAGTCAGACACGACTGAAGCGACTTAGCAGCAGCAGCAGCAGTTCAGCTTGAAAATGAAGGAAATCCTGCCACTTGCTACAATATGGATAAACGTAGAGGACATTATGCTAAATGAAATAAGCCAGATACAGAACAACAAATATCCCATGATCTCAATTTTATATGGAATCTTAGAGAAAAAAACCCAAATGCATAATAAAAAAGAGTAATATGGTAGTTACCAGAGGATGGGGATGGGGAAATAGGGGAGTTATTGATCGAAGAATACAAACTTCAGTGACAAGATAGGCAAATTCTGGAGACCTACTATATAGCCTGGTGACTATAGTTAATAATAAAGTATTATATACTCATATTTGCCTAAAGAGTAGGTCTCAAGTGTTCTCACCACACCACACACACACACACACATGCACACACACGCACACGCACGCACACACACACACATGCCAATGGTAACTATGTGAGGTGATAAATATATTAATTAGCTTGATTGTGGTAATCATCTCACAATATATATGGATAATAAAACATCATATTATATTTCTTAAATATAAAATCTTTATATTTGTCAATCATACCTCAGTAAAACTGGACAGAATCCTTTGCCCATTTTAAATGAGTTGTTTTATTGTATTGTTACTGAGTTTTAGGATTTTTTTATATTCTATCCAGATTAACCCCTTATCAGATACATGATTTGCATATATTTCCTCCTGTTCCATAGGCTTCTTTTTCACTTTGTTGCTTATGTCCTTTAATGAAGAGACGTTTTTAATTTTGGTAGAGTCCAATTTAGCCATTTTCACTTTTGTTGTCTGTACTTTGGTGTCATATCCAATAAATCAATGCCAAATCCAGTGTCATGACGCTTTTCTCCTATATTTTCTTCTCAGAGTTTCATAATTTTAGGCCTTATGTTTAAGTCTTTGAGCCGTTTGAGTTAGTTTTTGCATATGGTGGGAGATGAGTCCAGCTTCTCTCTTTCTCATGTGGATATTCATTTTTCCTGGCACTATTCATTGAAATGACTACCCATTGAATAGCCTTGGAACTCTTATCAAAATAATTTGATCATATATGTTCAAGGGTATTTCTGGGCTCTCTATTCAATTCCACTAGTTTTGTATGTCTTTCTTTAGGCAAGTACCAAACATTTTGACTACTGAAGTCCTATAGTAAGTTTTGAAATTAGGAATAGTAAGTCCAACTTGTTTTTTCTCTTTCAAGATTATCTTGGATATTCAGGATTCTTTTCTATTTTTGCAAAAAAAAAAAATCATTATGTTGTTTTTAGAAACTGTTTAATCTGTAGGTCACTTTAGGTAGTATTGACAACAGTGTTAATTATTGCACTCCATGAACACAACATGTCTTTCCATTTATTTGTGACTTTAACTTCTTTCAGCAACATCTTATGTTTTTCAGTGTTTAAGAGTCTTCAGTCTCATGGTTAAGTTTATTCCTAAATATTTTGTTCCTTGGATGCTATTGAAAATGGAATTATGTTTAATATCCATTTAAGAATGTTCACTGTTAGCAAGAATAAATGTAACTGATTTGTGTATGCTGATTTTATACCCTGCAAGTTTGCTAAATTTGTTTATTTATTCTAATATTATTGTTGAATCTTTTGGGTTTTCTACATACAAGGTCATGCAAATAGAGATAATTCTACATGCTCCTTTCCAATTTCAATGCCTTTTATTTCTTTTTCTTGTCTAAAATTTCTGCCTACGACTTCTAGCACAATGTTGAATAGTATTGGTTAGACTGGGTATCCTTGTCTTGTTCCTGATCTTAGAGAAAAAGCTTTCAGTTTTCATCATTGAGTGTAATGTTAGCTGTGAGGATTTCATGTATAGCCTTTATTGTTTTGAGATAGTTTCCTTCTATGAACATACATCTTTTAACTGCAGCCTGAAAAAGTGATTTAAAAGTGACCTCAATGCTCCATTCAAACAACAAATATTGATATAGCACCGTCCATGGCCCTGACACTATGCAACTCCATGTGAGGTGATTCACAGTCTTGGCCTTGAAGATAGTTATCTTTGTTGGAGAAATAAAACAGCAAAAAGAAAACTTATAACACAGTGTAAACTACAAAATAAAGGAGAGTAAACATGGCAGTTGTTCTGAAGGGAAATGGACACAGGCTCTAGTGAACAAGATGCCATCCATCCTGGAAAAGAAGAACTCTGAACTGAATTTCAAAGATGAGCCTGATTTAAACAGGAAGATGGTGGAGAGCACCCTCCACAAACACTCTGCCCACCTGCCACATATCAGACAGCCTTTGGGGATGATCTTATGTAAATGTCCATCTCCACTAGATTGCTTTCCAACCCTTCCTAGTTTTATAGCATGAACCACCACTGAAATCTTGCTCTGTATTTATCTGTTTGCCTGTTTATTGTCCCATGGCAGAATGTGAACTCCATTAGAGGTGTATTTTTGTCTGCCTTGTTCACTCCTAAATGCTCAGGTTCTACAACAGATTCTGGCACATGGTAGAGGTTCAGTAAATGTCTGTTGAATGAACAAATTAACAAGTGGATAAAATATAAGGCCTTAGAGTCAGAGAAGTGAAAGTGTTAGTTGCTCAGTTGTGTCCAACTCTTTGCAACACCATGTACTATAGCCCACCAGGCTTCTCTGTCCATGGAATTCTCCAGGCAAGAATACTGGAGTGGGTTGCCATTTCCTTCTCCAGGGTGTCTTCCAGACCCAGGGACCAAACTCAGGTCTCCTGCATTACAGGCAGATTCTTTACTGTCTGAGCCACCAGGAAAGTCTTAGAGTCAGAGCAGAAATATGTGCTAAAGACAATATCAAAGAGGTGATGAGTTGGACCAGATGCCCAATGGCTAGGCAAAGTCTTGATATACTGATTTAGGGCAGGCAGTGACATGAAAGAAAAGTACAAGGGTTTGGTGACATCTATGCCAAAGAAACAAAAAAATCTATGACTCTTTCCTGTGGAAATTGACCAGAGTCTTTAACAGATACTGTCTCTGAATATGAAGCTTATGAGTGAGTTTTAAAAATCCATTTCTCCTAATTTTCTATATTTGGGTGGTTTATATAATAAATGTATATCACTTTTATAATAGAAAATATATTTTTAATTTTAAAAGACCAGGAAAGTGAATATAGTAGTAGTATGCAGAAGAAATAGAAAGGACAGAAGGACAGAAACTAAAGATGAAAAACCCAATTTGCCAGAATGTTAAATAAATAAAAATTTCAACCTATGTGAAATCTATTAAACCCCTTGTCCTCAAAAAAGTAAACAAATGATATTCAACAGGATTTTCTAAATGTTTTAAGATATAAACGTTTAATTAATGAGGATCATAAGACCAATCATAAGATATTGATGTGCCAAGTTATTAGAAAGAACAATTCAATTATCTCAGAATTTGGTTGGCTCTTGGCACCCTTCTCTGAAAACTGGAGAGCTGACTGACCTGCCAAATGACAGGTTCTCACTGAGGATTTTAACACTATAAACAGCCTCTGTCTTGAAGGTTTATTTGAAATCAAAACACGCGTCTTTAAGATCCTAAGAGGTGCTCATAGGGAAATGGATTTGAGTGGCAAAGTTGGCTCCAGCACAAGGTTTCTGCAGGAGTCCTTTTACTACAAAAATATATATTTGTAATTAATGGAGATGGGCATATGGCTCCCTGGAACCATGAGAGCACAACCTCAGGTAGAGACAACCTCAAAGAGGAGGTGATATGGAACAAGGTTCTCAAAGACAACCACTCTGGCCGCTTACTGTTTGAAACAGCACCCTTGGGTGTAATCCAGAAATAAGGGGGTGAACCAATGAGGCCCTAGACAATTATAGAGGCTAAGAGAGAGGGGCACAGACTGATTATAACCAGAGGACACCCCACACAGTGGAAACAGCTCATCTGGAGCTTGCCTCTCTCCTGTCAAAAGTAAGTCACTAAATATCTCTTCTACTACTTCAATATAGAAGACATGGGCATAAAGAAAAACAAGTGACAGGAGGCTGTAAAAGAATATTTACAGAGTAAACTTTGAAGGGACATAACCCTCTTTATGTTTCAGCATTTTCACTAATATTCTCAGAAAGGTAAGCTACTCCTCAAGACTTAGAATTACACTTGGTGGTGACTCAGCACTCACTGCATGAGTCAGAAGCAACTCTAAGTCGAGAGCGGGCTCTGTGAGAATAAAGTGCACTAGGAGAGGTTGACCTGCTGTCACAGACACCCGTGAGAATCATGGCAGACACAGGGAATGAGCAAGAGCATGGCTAGGTGTAGTACTTCCATAGCAAGAAAGGATGGGAGTTATATCAGAAAAGAAGGTGTGTTTGTTGTATGTGCTACAAGTGTGTCTGAATGTGTTCTCTATGATATGTGTATAGAGACATACACATGCATGAGTGAGTTATATATTACATGTGTGTGCATAAATATACATGTAGGTGTATGCATTGTGCTGTATATGCTATACATATGCATCAACTTGCACATATATTAGTACTATATATAGTTTACTACAGAATATGCTGGATCACAACAAACTGTGGAAAATTCTTAAAGAGATAGGAATACCAGACCACATTTCTTGCCTCCTGAGAAACCTGTATGCAGGTTAAGAAGCAACATTTACAACTGGACATGGAACAACTGACTAGTTCAAAATTGGGAAAGGAGTACATCGAGGCTATATATTGTCACCCTGCTTATTTATCTTTTATGCAGAGTACATCATGTGAGATCCTGGGTTGGATGAAGCTCAAGCTAGAATCGAGATTGCTGGGAGGAAAATCTCACATATACAGATGACACTATCCTAATGGCAGAAAGCAAAGAGAAACTAAAGAACCTCTTGATGAAACTGAAAGAGGAAGGGTGAAAAAGCTGGCTTAAAACTCAACATTCAGAAAACTAAGATCATGGCATCCAGTCCCATCACTTTATGACAAATAGACAGGGGAAAAAAATGGAAACAGTGACAGACTTTATTTTCTTGGGTTCCAAAATCATTGTGGATGATGACTGCAGCCATGAAATTAAAAGATGTTTGTTCCTTGGAAAGAAAACTATGGAAAACCTAGACAGTGTATTAAAAAAGCAGAGATGTCACTTTGCTGGCAAAAGTTCAGATAGTCAAAGTTATGGTTTTTCCAGTAGTTATGTACGAATGTGAGAGGTGGACCATTAAGAAGGCTGAGCACCAAAAAACTGATGCTTTCAAACTGTGGTGTTGGAGAAGACTCTTGAGAGTCCCTTGGACAGAAAGGAGATCAAACCAGTCAATCTTAAAAGAAATCAACCCTGAATACTCATTGGAAAGACTGATCCTGAAGCTCCAATACTTAGACCACCTGATGTGAAGTGCTGACTCACTGGGAAAGTCCCTGACGCTGGGAAAGCTTGAAGGCAGAAGTAGAAGGTGGTAATAAAGGATGAGATGGTTGGATGGCATCACAGACTCAATGGACATGAGTTTGAGCAAACTCAGAAGATAGTGAAGGACAGGGAAGCCTGGCATGCTGCAGGCCATGGGATCGCATAGAGATGGACACGACTGAGCGACTGAGCAACAAAATTTACATATACCTATATATGCATATGTAAGTATTCACATACGTGCACACTTGTGTGTGTGTAAAAGTCAGTTTTGTAGTAAACAGTATATAGTTCTCTTCTGTGGACTGGCTTCAATTATTCTCTGTCCCAGAGGCCACCATGTTTTGCTCATGGATACAGCAGACCTGTCCCACATGGTCACAGCATAAACCTTCAACTCACTCCAGTGAGCTCTTGTGGATCTTCACACAGCATTCTTACAAGACCATGAGCTTCATGAGGGAGGCTGGGGCCAGAGGCAAAAGGGACAGATGTGGGCAGGCCACAGACCTGCTCAATAATTATGAGTGAAAATGAAAGAAGGGATAGCTAATGAGTAAGTGAGTGAGTGAACAAACTAATGAAAGAGCCCAGGAAGGTTTCCTCCACTAACACAAATAATTCACACTGCCACAATAGATGTCCACGTACTCAGTTTTCAAAATCCCAGTAAATCAATTATTTTAGAACAATAAAAGAAAAGACAGAGGGAATAAATCTTCCCAGGGCAAACCATGGTTTGAGGAAAATGTATGTTAAAGGGAAGTAAAGCCCACTGGGAAAGTCAGAACAGACCCTGCATTTCTTGGGAGAAATTCTCCTCTCTAAATTACTGACCCCCTGCTAATGATGTTTTACTTCCACTGGCATAGATGGCTACCATGTATTACTTGTTCTTGACCTGTGGGAGTCTATATCTTAGAGTATTTTTTCACACCGAGGAAGTTTTTACTTTGTTATTACTATTACTATTACTATTATCATTAAAGCTGAATCAAGGGAGTGAATTCAATATGAGAAGCATCCATTCATTGCAGGCCTCACCAGCTGAGACCAGCTTCATGCCCTTGGCTGCAGAGGACAGCAGAGTTGGGTGGAGACCAGCCACAGGGAGTCTCAATACAAGTGATTTATTTTGTCACCATGTTTATTGTATTCATTCAGTGCTTATTTGAGTGTTTCACAGGTATCTGCTGCCCAAGGCCAGAAGTAATGGGGCAAGTCCATTTTTTCTTAAAGGCACTCAACTTCAAAGGGAGAAAGAAAAGCAAAAAGGACCCATGCTCACTCAGAAGTGAGGGGCCTTTGACCTGTGAGAGGAAGGCTGGCTTTTCCTGCAGTGGAACCCCACTTGCTAGAAAGCCCACCCCTCAGTGGAGAGTCTGTTTCCATTTGTCACACAGCTGGAGGTTCCACTATTATCCTAGCGCCTGTGGGTCACTGCCTTCAAAACTACAGGTGACCAGGGTGTCACCAAGGCCTCCACAGGGCCAGAGTCTCCTTGAAGGATCTGGAGGGGCTGCCAGAGCCAAGGGTAGCTGCCCTCAGTACCCTGCTGGAACACACTGAGCTTCACAGCTAAGCGTAATACAGGCCACCCCAACTGGTCCAACAGGAAGGTTCTGCAGGGCAATGCTGGGTCTGCAACCCCTCCTGCTAAGCCAGACAGGCTTGAGTCCTAGGAAAGGCTTTCTTCAAAGACACTGGGTGACCTCAACCTAGCACTATTTCCCTGGGTCCTTTGGTTTCCCCATCACGTAATGAGGGGAATGAGCTGAATGATGGCTCTCTGAGGGCCTTTTAAGCTCTAGCATATACATGATGATTTTACATTTTTCACTTCCTTCCAACAGCTGTTTTTGCATTTTCTAAAAGAAGATTAATTTGCTTATGTGTTTTTTCATCTACTATCCTCCTTTCCAACACAATCCCATCTTGTGAAACATGCAAACTGCGCTTGTCACCCAAGATGAAGTTAATTAAAAAAGCTAAAAGAGTATCCACCACCAGTTCATCTTGGTCAGCAGTGGTGAGTGATTATAGGTCCGCAACACAGACCTCCCTGCACCATCTCAGACACATGTCATCATCACAGTGATCATGGGGACAAATCATGCTCCAAACCACACAATGAGCACTGAAGTCACTGAGTGGGAGGATTGCTCCCCCTTCTCCACCCCTTACCCCCTAAAAACACACAAAGGTATATTAGCTTAACTTTAAATGTCTAGTATGCATTATTAGCTGCTAATAAATCTAATAAACCTAATGAAAAATTTCCTCAGGACGTTCTGTCAAAAATTCTTTTTATTGGAAGTTTATTTTATGGAAAAAATGGTTTGAATTATAGCAAGAAAAATCCAAGCTACAGAAAGGAAGCAGCAATTCAACAATATCAGTTCCTAGGAATTTAATAAAAACGGTACCCAAAGCAAGGTGCAAAAAAAAAACCACAGTTGACTCTCAGCAGTGTTTGACTTTTCTTGAAACATCCTCTTCCCTAGCTTCTGTGTCAACATTTCCCACAAGTTGTCTTCCCACGTCTCCTGTCTCTCAAGCTGCGTTTCAATCTCCTTTGAACTCATTCTCTGGGCCCTGACTACAAACGTCTGAGCTGTTCAAGGTGTCACTCAGTCTCCCATTTCCCTCCTGGATGCCATCCCCTGGCCAGCCCCAGCCATGGGTGCCACCTGCTTGCCAGCAACTCATCTCTTTATATCAACCCTGACCTCATCTGTGGCCTCTGGACTAGCTGACCTGCCATCCTGCCCTCCTCTACCCCTCCTCTCAGATGTTGCAATGGTATAGCAAACTCAATACATCCAGCTGAGCTCATCTTGTTCTCCAGTGGAAACTCCATCAATTGGATCATATAAGCCAGAACCTGAAACTCTGTACTAAGTTGTCCCTCTCCATCCTCAGCCCATCATCAAATCAATAGATATTGGCTTCAAAACTACATATATATATATATATATATATATATATATATATATATATATATATATCAGTTCAGTTCAGTCACTCAGTCATGTCTGACTCTTTGCAACCCCATAGACTGCAGCACACCAGGCTTCCCCGTCCATCACCATGTCCCAGAGCTTACTCAAACTCATGTCCATCGAGTCAGTGATGTCATCCAACCATCTCATCCTCTGTCGTCCACTTCTCTTCCCATCTTAAATCTTTCCCAGCATAAGGATCTTTTCCCATGAGTCAGTTCTCTGCATCAGGTGGCCAAAGTATTGGAGTTTCATTTCCTTTAGGATTGACTGGTTTGGTCTCCTTTCTGTCCAACGAACTCTCAAGAGTCTTCTCCAGCACCACAATTCAAAAGCATCAATTCTTCAGTGCTGAGTCTTCTTTATGGTCCGACTCTCACATCTGTATTTCACTACTGAAAAGACCACAGCTTTGAGTAGACGGACCTTTGTTGGCAAAGTGATATCTCTGCTTTTTAATACACTGTCTAAGTTTGTCATTGCTTTCCTTCCAAGGAGCAAGCATCTTTTAATTTCATTGCTGCAGTCACCATCTGCAATGATTTTGGAGCCCAACAAGATAAAATCTGGCACTGTTTCTACTTTTTCCCTTCTATTTGCCATGAAGTGATGAGACCAGATGCCGTGATCTTAGTTTTTTTAGTGTTGAGCTTTAAGTCAGCTTTTTCACTCTCCTCTTTCACCCTCATCAAGAACCTCCTTAGTTCCTCTTTGCTTTCTGACGTTAGAGTGGTATCATCTGCACACTTAAGGTTGTTGATATTTCTCTCTGCTATCTTGATTCCAGCTTGTGACTCATCTAGCTCGGCACTTCACATGATGTACTCTGCACATAAGTTAAATAAGCAGAGTGACAATATACAGCCTTGACATATTCCTTTCCCAATTTTGAACCAGTCCATTGTTCCATGTCCAGTTCTATATGTTGCTTCTTGTCCTGTGTACAGTTTTCTCAGGAGGCAGGTAAAGTGTTCTGGTAGTCTCATCTCTTTAAGAATTTTCCACAGTTTGTTGTGATACACAGTCAAAGTCTTTAGTATAGTCAATGAAGCCGAAGTAGATGCTTGGTCATGTATAAGACCAAATGAAAATGGCAAATAATTCCCAAATTATTTGGGAATATTCAAAAGCAGGAATTATACAAACCACAATCATTATCCACAACAAATGGACCACAAAAGGATACCCCCCACCAAACTAATTCACTCGACAAGCAGGCAGTTGACCTGAGTAGACCTCCTGTGTACCTTTCCTACAGGTAGGGATGAACACAAGTAATTGGAGATGCCAGGGGGCCAGCGAAGGGAGACACTAGGTTCAGAGCCACACAGCTAGGCTTTAACTCTCCTTGTGCCATTTTGAGTCCCCATCTCCTAGTTGCCAGTCCCCTGTACCCAGCCCCTTCCAAGCCTGCCATCCTGTTTAGACCACTGATAACTGAAGGGGTAAGAGTCCGGGTGAATGCAGCCTAAGAACCTGAGGCTCAGGTCTGGGTCTGCTTCTCCAGGATATGTTTTCAAAAGGCCAAGAAGAGGCTGAAAAAATAATTTACAAGAGAGTCAGTTCACACCCTTACCTGCCAGGACAGGAGGTACCATAGCCAAGAAATAAAGGGCTATTCCTGAGCCTGCCTAGTTCCTGTCATAAAGCTTATGCCCCAGTATAGTCCTAGAGACTAGGCTTAGGTCCTAGAAAGAGAACTATGTGTGAAGTTGGGCATCTCATTACTGCTTCTGAGAGAAGTGAGAAGTCAGCCATGGGCAGCTTGGGTACCTCTGGATCCAGCAGGCTGAGCGATGTGGTGGGGGGTTGGGGGAGAGGCATTTCTGCCTGTCAAAAGACAGTGCTGGTCATGACCAGCAATCAAGGCTTTGGTGGGAACAATGGCAAAATCATCATGACCCTGAGTGTTGCCAAGGGCAGGAGACATTGCCATCCAAGCCATAGGAGCAGGTGGAAAATGGTAGCCCCAGAATGGCCAAGAGATCCAGTTCATGTCACTCATGACTGACCCTTGAATTCCCAGAACTCCCTGGGGCTGGATTCAAAGTTTAAACCTGGCTTGAGCCAGGATAATACAGATTCCTGATTATTGATAGTTATTTTACTTTATAAGAAAATATTTGTCTGGGTCTTTCTTTTTTTTTTAACAGTTAGCTCCACAAGCTCCAGACCCCTGCATCTTCACAGAGGAGGCTCACCCAAATATTGAGCAAAGGATAAATATTCAACACTGAATGTCCTGGTAAATGAGATTGCAATATTTCATATTTGCAATGTTCTTCATCAAATAAAGAACGTGCATACTTTTTCAATGGATGCTAAGTGAGGATTGCTATCTTATAGATCAGAAGATAGAGGCGTAAATCAATCTGGGGCTTACACAGAACCACTTAGCTACTGAGTGTGGGGGTAACACAAACGCAGGTCTCCTAGCCAACCAGACTCTCAACCCTCCTCCCTGTGTTTCCTGGTGGAGGAGAGGTGCCCTGAGCTAGTCCTTCCCCAAGAAGGCTCCTTGGCAGTGAACATTTAGAAGGATTTTTAGGAGAGTCACATTGAATGGTAACATGTCAAAGGCTTGGAGAAGTTCTGCAAAAAGGAAACCTAGTGTTTCCTAAAATTTTTAGAACACCAACCAATTTTCTTTTCCTCCAATCCCCACTAACATTGAGGAAAAGCAATGTGGAAATCTGTTCTTTACTAAAAATGAAACTAGCTTATATTGAGGTATTAATGAGAAGGGAACAGCTACCCATTCCAGTATTCTGGCCTGGAGAATTCAATGGAATGTATAGTCTATGGGGTTGCAAAGAATAGGACATGACTGAGCCACTTTCACTACTTCAGTTCAGTTCAGTTCAGTCGCTTAGTCATGTCCGACTCTTTGAGACACCATGAATTGCAGCACGCCAGGCCTCCCTGTCCATCACCAACTCCCAGAGTTCACTCAAACTCATGTCCATCGAGTCGGTGATGCCATCCAGCCATCTCATCCTCTGTCGTCCCCTTCTCCTCCTGCCTCCAATCCCTCCCAGCATCAGAGTCTTTTCCAATGAGTCAACTCTTTGCATGAGGTGGCCAAGGTACCTGGAGTTTCAGCTTCAGCAGCATTCCTTCCAAAGAACACCCAGGACTGATCTCCTTTAGAATTGACTGATGATTAATAGCTTAATTTATTTTCCCAGCCTATGGATTTAACATTTCAACCACCCAATAAAATCAGAAATTCTGTATAATGGGAAGAAGAATCAATCAGCTAGCAGGAAGAGGCCTTTTTTTTTTTTTTCCTTGACAAATGCTCCCTGAAACCTCTGAGGAAAATCTTGACAGCTAGCCCAGGGCAGGACGAGAATTGGGGTGATACGGACCCTGAGGCCCAAGAGCAGCAGAGGCCTGGGCAGAGGCTCAGGGCAGATTTGGGGCACTCAGATCATCCCTCATGTCAGAATTTGGCTGTTTTAATGTGTCTAGGCCTCAGATTTGCCATCAGTCAAGTGAGGAATCTTCCCATCCTTGAACATTTGTAAGCTCTATTTATTTGTAAGCCCAAAAAATTTAGTCAAATTTAGCCAAGGTACCCAACTAACACAATCAGCTATATATAGTACTGTATTGTAATAACATTTTTCACAAAAATAATACATAAGAAGCTGTCGGGGTCCAGCCCCAGCAGGATTTTAGGGCACCCTCAGGAAAGACGGCATCAGCGAGAGAGAGCTGACACAGGTCTTATAATGAATTGAAACCTGATAGTCCGGGGTCGAACGATAAGAGAATAAAGGAGAAAAAATGAGAAAAAATGAGGCTTGATCTTCCTTGATTAACACAGAAAGCCAATAAAGCTTCTGTGTTCCAAGGAGTCATCCTGAAAGAAAAACAAAGAAAGAAAAGGAGGGAAAAGAAAAAAAAAAAAATGACACGGGGAGACCAAGCTTCAGTGAGTGAGGCCCCAAATTTATTTGAAAGGAACTTTTATACCTTGACTTGTACATAGAGGGAAATGAAAGATGCAAAGTCATACAGAGTCAGTCCAAACATTACATCTGTTTTGTCTTTACCAAAACCAGGATTTTTTCTGCATACCTTTCTCACAAACAGTGTTGTGTACAATATCTTCTGGCCTTGGAGGCCTGTGGATATTTTATGACCCTTTTTTGATAAAGGCTGTTCAAACAGAAAACTTATTTTCCCTTGAAGTGTATATATATATATATATATATATATATATATATATATATATATATAATCTATGTCAGCCTCAGAAAGTGCTAAACAGAGTAACATTCTCATAGGGCAAAGGTGCAGTAAGTTACAACAAAGAAAGAACCAATTAGCTCAAAGGTCTGATGTGGTTAACTTCAAGGCTGCTGCTTGTTTTCCTTACATTCCAACTATGCAAACTAATATACTCCCAGGTGCACAATGGATAAGGGATATGGGCACTTGGCAGCAAGCATTGGCTCAACAATGAAACCCTTTACCAGTACTGTCTATTCTAATAATTTTTCATCTCTTAAGGGACTCTATGCTCATTAGGACTTTTAGAATGTTTTGACTTTTCATGCCTTTCAAGGTTGGGGAGTTGTGAACAATCATGTGTGTTAATTACAAGAGTATGGATAAACCTGTCAGGCAAGCTAAAAAGCCATCAGAGGGGTTTGAATTGAAACACTCCTATCATGCCCAGGAGACTTATTAATTAGAGCCCTAAGTTGACTTTTTTCAGAAAAAGGTGATTGGGGATAGCCCCCTGTTAATGTCAGAAGAGTTGGTGAAAGGCACAAAATAGTAAGACAGACAGATTCTGGTTTTGGGGTAGATGCTCGAGCAGATTCAGGGGGGTCCCTTGAGGCCTGATCCACCTTTGCCTGTCAGGTTCTCTCCGCATGACCTTTGTCATGGGTAGGATCTCCCATGGTGGCTCCCAGCAAGAAGCAAACATAAAAAACAAAGAAAGTATTTTGAATCTTATAGTACAGTACCTTGAAAAGTACAGTAGTACAGTACAACAGCTGGCATACAGGGGCACATTCACATCTTTGTTTTATTTTATTTATTTTATTTTATTTTATTTTTATTTTATTTTATTTTTAAACTTTACATAACTGTATTAGTTTTGCCAAATATCAAAATGAATCCGCCACAGGTATACATGTGTTCCCCATCCTGAACCCTCCTCCCTCCTCCCTCCCCATTCCATCCCTCTGGGTCGTCCCAGTGCACCAGCCCCAAGCATCCAGTATCGTGCATCGAACCTGGACTGGCAATTCACATCTTTGAAAGTTTGAAACTTGAAGGTTCTTACATAGGAGACTTACTATAGTGGTGGAAAATGAGCATGTGGAATGAGAAGTACTCTGCACTTAAACAGCACCCAGCTTCCCCATGCCTCAGCTTCCTTCTCTACTACATAGTTTCTTATCACCTGCCCCTCCCACCCAGAGTTCCCATAAGTCTATGAGGATTATGTCATAGTGTATAAGCCATCACATAAGGGAAAGTGACTTTTATTGTTATCTAAAGGGATAATAGTGTTAGTAGCTCAAGTAGTAAAGAATCTGCCTTCCAATGCAGGAGACACAAGAGACACAGGTTCAATCCCTGGATCAGGAAGATCCTCTGGAAGATGAAATGGCAACCCACTCCAGTATTTTTGCCTGGAAAATTCCATGGACAGAGCAGCCTGGCAGACTACAGCCCCTGGGGTCACAAAGCGTCTGACACGACTGAGTGACTGAGCACACAAAGAGATAATGGAGGTGTCTAAGTTGATGGCACCCTGTATTATTTTCATTAAGTCACACTAAATTAATCATAGGCTTTCCTGGTGGCTCAGACGATAAAGAACCTGCCAACAATGTGGGAGACCCAGGTTCAATTCCAGGTCAAGAAGACCCCTTAGAGAAGGGTATGGCAATCCACTCCATGATCCTTGCCTGGAGAATTCCATGGACAGAGGCTCCTGGCAGGCTATTGGTCCATGGGATCGCAAAGAGTTGGACATGACTGAGCGACTATTTTCATTCAGTAGCACTGAATTAATCAGCTGCTAATAATTAAATACCTGATGCTGTGGAAGGCTGGGGAAAAGGAGCAGGTTTTCGGAGAGAGATTATGAGTTGGTTTTGGTGCAGATGCCCCAGAGGGGATGGCACGTGCAGATCTGGCATGGAAGATACCAGTTAGGGAGCAGGTGAGACCACACAGGGATGCCAAAGCCCAGTCCTCATCCCCACAGGCAGCCCAGCCTCCTAACCTAGGTCTCAGCTGAGGAGGTTCCTCCTCCTCCCATGGTCCCCCATGGTGATCATGGTCCCCCATGTGGCCACGAACCCAAGCCCCTCCCCCTTTTGCAGAAGGCTCACCCTTTAAGTGTCCCTTCCCTCTAATTCCCCTGTCTCTCCCCTTCCTATGATCATCCCCATCAGCAAACAAGCATGCTTTAGAATCTCCCATGAAAAAAAGTACAATTCCTTCCAGATACTTCTGCATTTATCTTATTCTCTCCTCACAAGAAAGCCTTTCAAAAGAATTGCACACACTTGCTCCCTCTCCTTTCCTCCTCCCATTTGCTCCATCAACTTTTGTTCCATCAACTCCTCCCTTCAGGAGGAGCTGTCAAGCCTTCAGGACACAGCACACAGATCCCTCTCTGTACCCCATTTTCTGGAGCAGTTCCCCCATTTGTTTTTATGTTCTTGTCACATTACCTGTTTATCTCCATCATTACACAGTCCATAACTGTCCTGTTTATTATTCAATTGCTTACAGCCTTTTTCTTTTACTAGGATATGAGTGAACAACATGAGGGTAAGAACTTTGTCTTGCTGTCACTTACACTGTGACCCAGCATAGGAACCCAGTACAATTTGCTGAATAAACACATGAAAACATTTATTTCTGAAGGCACAAGGAAAAGCCACTCATTGATCACCATAAGTTGGGTTGTGCTATGGTAATAACAAGCCCCAAATCTCTGGGCTCAAAACAATGAAGGCTTATTTTGTAGCTAAAACTCTAAAGCTATTGTAGGTTAGCAGAGGAGTACTGCTTGTTGCAGTGATGGGGAGCCAAGTGGACAGGACAGCTGCCAGTTTGGAAGGAAAAAGAAACTCTGGAGGGTTACTTTGCAGCATTCAAATTTCCCTGCTCAAAAGTGATATATGTCACTCTGGGCTCACTGTCCAGATCTGAGCAGAGGGCCATGGAAGGCCTGAGGAAATGAGGAAGTCCAGCCTTCCGCATGCTTCAGGGGAAAGGTAAGGGAATGGCAGAGCACCATATAACTGCCATGGCCACTGAGGAATGGTCAATCCAAGAGAGAGAGAATAACCATCCAAAGGAGTGGGGATCGGGGGTCAGTAATACCCAACCCTACAGAGGAGTCTCCAAGTATCTGCTGCATTTGGCAACTAATAACTGACTGGAGCACATGAACTTCTGGCACTCTGGGAGTGTGGGGAAATCCAAATTCAATGGATTGAGCAAAAGAGAGAGGTGAAGAACTGAAAATAGAACAGACAAAATTTTCAGGAATGTAGCTGCTAAGGACGGATTGGGGCAGTAGTTTAAGACATATAGTTAAAGTGGTAATGTTCTCGGAGCAAGAAAGGAGCACGTATCCACTGGGGTCTGGGGTGGGCAGACTGAAAAGCCAAGGAGGAAACAGGTGGAAGTGGAAGAAGGGGACCTGGAGACCCTTCTGGAAGCTTGGGGGTGGAGTGGGAAGAGGACAGTGAGTGAGAAGTGATGTGCTTTTTGGTGGAGGACTGGAGAGCCTAACAGCTCTATGGGAACTCTGAGGAGATACTGCATTTTGTCAGTTATTACAGGATTGTTGTCCTACATTTTGCTTCTTCAATAAGATCAGAAACTGCAGCTGTGAGAGAAGGAGGCCCAGATGGCAAATAACTGGTAATGTAACTTCTTGGGTCATTATTACCCCACTGGAGATGGAGAGAATGGAAAGGAGAAGGGTACTACCAACAGCAGTCAGAGCACAAATGCTGAGGCTAACCAGCCCAGAAGGAAGAGGGGGACAAGTGCCAGGAAAGATGTGGACAGAGGGGCTGAAAGTTCACTCCCAAAATTGGGACAAGTGAGCATGGAACCAACCGCCTCTGTCTAGGCCAACGCAGGGGCTGGCTCCTGTTTGGCCAGCAGTCAAGGACTCGGGGTGAGAAGTCAGGCCTCACTGCCAAGCTCAGAAATAACCTGGTAGCTCAATAGTGAAGAATCCGCCTGCCAATGCAGGAGAGATGGGTTCAGTCTCTGGGTCGGGAAGATCCCTGGGAAAGGAAAATGGCAACCCACTCCAGTATTCTTGCCTAGAATATTCTTGCTGCCCTTGTGGCTCAGCTGGTAAAGAATCAGCTAAAAATGCAGGAGGCCTGGGTTCAATCCATGGTTTGGGTCTTCCCCCTGGATAAGGGAAAAGCTACCCACTCCAGTATTCTGGCCTAGAGAATTCCATGGACTATATAGTCTATGAGGTCGCAAAGAGCTGGACATGACTGAACAACTTTCACTTTCTCACTTTCTCATACATGTTTAATATTAGTGATAAGAAATTTTGACTTTATTAATTTCTCTCTTACTTTTTCTTTATTTTCTTTCTTCTCTATTACATTTTTCAGCACATAAAATTTTAAATTAATAAGTATCCTACCAAAAATCCTTATGTTAATGAGAAATGTTACTAGAACTAAGAGTTAACTTTCCCAAGATTCAAAGACTTCTGAGATGAGAAGGGGATGAAAGGGATGTTAGTAGCACAAAACATTGCTAAGATTATGTTACTTATTTTATGGACCTTATTTGATTTCATGTTTCCAATGAGATTGTTGCTGTTGTTCAGTTGCTCAATTGTCCAACTCTTTGTGACCCCATGGATTGCAGCACACCAGTCTTACCTGTCCTTCACCATATCTCAAGTATGCTCAAACTCATGTTCATTGAGTTGGTGATGCCATCCAAACATCTCATCCTATGTCATTCCCTTCTACTCCTGCCTTCAATCTTTCCAACATCTGGGTCTTTTCCAATGAGTCAGCTCTTCGCATCTGGTGGCCAAAGTATTGGAGCTTCAGCTTCAGCATCAGTACTTCCAATGAATATTCAAGGTTGATTTCCTTTAAGATTGACTATTTTGATCCCCTTGCTGTTCAAGGGATTTCAAGAATCTTCACCAGCCCCACAATTTGAAAACATCAATTCTTCGGAGCTCAGCTTTCTTTATGGTCCAACTCTCACATCTGTACATGGCTACTGGAAAAACCATAGCTGTGACTAAATAGACCTCTGTCAGCAAAGTAATGTCTCTGCTTTTGAATACATTGTCTAGGTTTGCCGTAGTTTTTCTTCCAAGGAGTAAACATTTTTCAATTTCATGGCTGCAGTCACAGTCTGCAGTGATTTTGGAACCCAGGAAGATAAAATCTGTCACCATTTCCACTTTTTCCCCATCTATTTGCCATGAAGTGATGGAACTGGATGCCATAATCTCAATTTGTGGAATGTTGAATTTTAAGCCAGCTTTTTCATTCTCCTTTTTCACCTTTATCAAGAGACTCTTTAGTTCCTCTTTGCTTTCTGACATTAAAGTGGCATCATCTGCATATCTGAGGTTATTGATATTTCTCCCAGCAATCTTGCTTACACATTGAGTTTCATCCATCCTGGCATTTCACATGATGTACCCTTCATATAAGTTAAATAAGCAGGGTGAAAATATATAGCCTTGAAGAAGTCCTTTCCCAATTTTGAACCAATCCATTGTTTCATGTCCAGTTCTAACTGTTGCTTCTTGAATTGCATACAGGTTTCTCAGGATGCAAGTAAGGTGGTCTGGTATTCCCATCTCTTTAAGAATTTTCCACAAATTTTTGTGATGCACACAGTCAAAGGCTTTCACATTGTCAATGAAGCAGAAGTAGATGTATTTCTGGAATGTTCATGCTTTTTTGATGATCCAACGGGTGTTGGGAATTTCATCTCTGGTTTTTCTGCCTTTTTTAAACTCAGCTTGTACATCTGGAAGGTTTCAGTTCACATACTGTTGAAGCC